>NW_015533217.1:0-448 GCF_001515645.1 Sinocyclocheilus grahami
ACAGATTTGTCATTACAGCAGAAATGAGTTTTTATTAAGTCAGTAAGTCCATAACATTTTCAACCCGTGCAACCTATTCAACCTTCATTTTTCAGATTTTGAATTTCTTTCCATTTTAAATTTAAAATCTGAAACTATCACTATGTATTTTATTTGTACTGCATTTCACGTATTTTGCCATTTAGAATATCATATATGCATGTATGCTGAGCTCATAGCAGTGAAAACATCACAATGACAGGAACGTATTAAAAGCCAAGGCCTGTAGGCCTACCGGGCAGACGTGTGAAAAAATGTGTGAAACTGCATGTAAAAGTAGAGGAGGATCAGAGAGTTAACCGTCTGCATTTTGCATGTCACAGTGACAGAATTCCCTCAGTGCTCCTCTATAGTTCACAGGTCAGCCTTAATGATGAGTGAACCCGTAGCATTTGCATTACCAGCCCAG
>NW_015533218.1:0-448 GCF_001515645.1 Sinocyclocheilus grahami
CAAACATAACCATATTTCAGCGTTTAATTCTGTCCAAGAGGACTTTAATCACAGAGAAAGGAAACTCCAGTCCACATGCTCGGTTTTCTGAATGCTTGGCTTGTGTTCGGAGCCCATCGGCCGATTAGAAACTCATTAAAGGCCTGTGTAATTAGATTGGATGTTATGCTCCTTTAGTTAGATTCAGCTTCTCGATGTTAAGCGTTTGTGCAGATGAAGGCTCTCTGGTCGTTCCCACACACTGTGTTTTGTGTGACATTCACTGGAACATCTTAAGACACTTATTTGTCAAATGAACTGGTTAATGGAGAAACAGATGAGACTCAAACTCGTGGATCTGAGGTCAAGTGGTCGAGATCTATTTTAGGGGCCGCATTTACAGATGCAACTTCTCTGAGAGCGTTCGTTTATTTATTTATTAGTTTTTTTGTTTTGTTCCAAATTGTGT
>NW_015533219.1:0-448 GCF_001515645.1 Sinocyclocheilus grahami
TCACTTTCCAGGTGTCACAATTTTAAAGAGGGCCCATTTCTAATATGTAAAAATCCATGTGGAAACCAGTCAACTGAAATCATTTGGCTCTTTCATCTTTCATCTTCAGATGGATTCTATCGTGAGAAGTGCTCTACTCAAATAATGACCTTTGTTGCATTGTGGCCAAAAAAAAAAAATGTACATCAGAAATTACAGCCCCTGATGCAAAGCCACATTTTCTGGTTAGGTACTCACCAATGTGACACAGGCCAAAACTGTTGAATGAAGCAGATGTGTGTGATAAATGTCATCTATTAACATTGGCTCATCATCTGATGTTCCACAACAGTTTGTGGGCTGCTTATCTTTGGACAGGGGCTCTTCTTGGTCTTCTGCTGTGGGTTTAATCGTCACATTCTCATGTGAAATGACTTTCTGCGGTCTGCACACCACAGAGCGGTTTCAG
>NW_015533220.1:0-448 GCF_001515645.1 Sinocyclocheilus grahami
CCAATTAATTTCATATCTGTAATAATTAGCTGATGTGTGGTTACACCATGAATATAATATTAATCTAGTTCCATTATTCATATCTAAATCCCTTTGCTTTTGCTTTAAAGATTTGCTTTTCTAGACAAGTATTTAAAGTTCTGCTTTATTTCAAGTCACTGAATTAATTTGATGTGAAACATTATTTATTTATAAATGTCAGCTTTGCAATAATATGGCCTATTAAAGCTAGTTCAAAACATCTGGGCGCTTGTGCGTGGAGATATTTTTGGTCCATGTTCTGAGGGAACCAATGTGATTGGCAGTTTCAGAACACTGGTCATAGAGTAAACATTAGGAGTTCTTGAACATTCCTGGGAAGTTAGATGCTAAAATGTTCTTGGATGTGTATGTTACCTTATCAATATGTGGGTGCCAGTACTCATCATGAGTGGTTTTGGCAGAGGTG
>NW_015533221.1:0-448 GCF_001515645.1 Sinocyclocheilus grahami
CTCTCTCTCTCTCACACTTCGCTTCCTGTCAGTTCTGATCTGTCCTATCATAATAAAGGCGAAAATGGCAAAAAATAAATCTAAAAAAAGAACTAGGCATGCAACTAACATGAGTGATTAATGAATTACTTTGATTAATCACTGTTTTACGAAATACCCACTTTGCTTTAAGTTTATAAAACATACAGACAGGAATATTACTGTAAAATAAGGTGTAGACCAGCAAAGAATTAGGACCGCAACTAACATGAGTGATTAATCGATTATTTCTTCAATTAATCACTATTTTGCAAATATTCACTTTAATTTTAAACATACAAATAGGAATATTACAGTAAAATAAGGTACAGCCTGGCATAAAAACACCTCTGAATCACATTAAACGCTAGCCTAGACACATGAAACAATACGTTAATTGCCTTCTTTAAAGATTTTAATACAACCCCCC
>NW_015533222.1:0-448 GCF_001515645.1 Sinocyclocheilus grahami
TTTTATCCATTTGAACTAGCTGAATTATTACCCACAACCATAAATATTTGCAAGCGCTTACAGCCACAAAATAGTGATTTCTGAATTTGATCGACTGTCCTTTCAGCTTTTATTAAACGGTACGATGTTCAGAGAAAGCATCATCAGTGTTTATTATCGTTCTGGTTGTTCAGTGAGATCTCTGAATGTTCCTCCTCTGGATTTACAGCAGGATGATATTAATTCGTCCCGCGAGCCATGCATCGGGAGTTTCGTTTTCCTTCTCTTATTCCTTGTTGTTAGTTTGCTCTCATGCTGTAGTGGGGATGAAGATACTGTGCTTCTGCTCCTGCGAGCGTAAATCTTTACAGAAGCGTAATACATCACGACTAACAGAAACACCTGCGGTGGCTTTATGAGCGATCAGAGATCACACACGCTGTGAGCGCATGCATGCGATACAAATAAA
>NW_015533223.1:0-448 GCF_001515645.1 Sinocyclocheilus grahami
ACAATAAAACTCACTATTCCCAATGATGACTTTAATAATGCAAATTACAAAAACCCAAAGATGTCTGTATGCATTGCAGTAATAATCATTAGTGAGTAATAGTCATGAAAATAATATGACAAATCAAATTGTGAAGCAAAAAGTGACTTTACTGTTCACACGAGTGTAAAAAATTGTGAAACGTAAACTCTCATTTTTGGAGAAAAAAAGTTTGAAAAACTCGATGTAAATTTGCAATTCACAATAAAGAGAAAAAGTCTGAATTGCAAACCAAAAAAAATGTGGTTTCATTCTCAGATTTCTGAACCAATAAAACCGCTTCAGATATAGTTCGTACAAGCTCCTGAAAACTGGGCCTCATATCTGTTTAACAAAAACATTTATAAATAATTTAGTCAGAAACAAAGCAATAATTCCTCCACGATTAATGGTTTTCGGCACTGTGTCA
>NW_015533224.1:0-448 GCF_001515645.1 Sinocyclocheilus grahami
AGAAAGACTTTTCCTTCTGTACTATCCACCCGGTACTAGCATGTACGTGCCGTCATAGCAACTCAGAAAAGCCAGCTGTTACGTATGAAAGAAGAAACCTTATCTGCTGTAAACGAGACCTGATCAGATCTGAAAGAGCGACTGCATAGACTGGGTTAAGTAAACAGTTAAGAGAGTATGTGTGTGTGTATGTGTAGAAGCAGGTGGCTCAAATGTTCTTTTGAATGTAAAAAGGCTTCAAAAAGGCTTTGTATTTAAATAAACAGCATTATCTCTTTACCACAAAGGGAACAAAAAAGATTAATGTTGATCCGTTCTTCCTGTGGAAATCATTTCTGATAATTACCGCATGGTCGGCATTATCACAGTTTACTCTGAAGGTAAAACTAATTAGATAGCACCTTAGTCTGTCCTGTCCTGTCCAAAACCGCAAATACTAGTTCTTAAG
>NW_015533225.1:0-448 GCF_001515645.1 Sinocyclocheilus grahami
ATTAAATTTGTATAATTGTATGTACTGCATACGAAAAGATTTCCACAGCATTCCAATAACATTTCTATAACCAAAAGAGTCCAAACCAAGGAGGTCTATAAACCTGTAGGATGTCATTTCATACCCATTTATCTCAATGGCAGTTGCTTGGCTGGCACAGACCTGCCATTGATTCTATTTTAAAGAGTCATATCCTATAAAATTACCAATGAAATTATGAAGTGTGTGAATATGCGAGGGCAATGATAGTAGAAGTGTTCTCAAGTCCCCCTGGTTTGCTGCTCTCATTAACTCACGAGTGTCATGTGAAATTGTTCTTGTTATGTAACCGTAGGTCCTTTGGCCCTTAGGCCTTTTGCAACCCCTTCTTCTCTCTCTCTCTACTCCCTTGTTCTCTCTTGCAGTGAACGCAGAGAGCAAAGCAGTGAGCATGAAAAGGGCACACTCA
>NW_015533226.1:0-448 GCF_001515645.1 Sinocyclocheilus grahami
GCCCACATTTTAAAACACATCTGGCTCGTACATTGTGGACATTTTGAGTGTTTGTGTGATTATCCTGTGAGGCAGGCTACTTTATTTTCGTAGTCAAACTGCATAATTTAACATTCACTCGATATGAAACAAAATATTAAACGTTTAAAGTCAATCTGAAACGATGTTAGCCACAAAATATGGTCAAAATCTATAAAAAGAAAAAAAGATGGCTGGAAGGTTTGACCATTTCCAGGCCTCAATGTGTTACAGTTTCCGTCTAGTGTAAGAGAGAGATAATAAAGATCATTGATCAACTTCGATGTGACTTGAGTTCCGTCGCAAATGCTCCTTAATAAAAATATCGCAGCTGTTAAACAATTTAACGAACTTACCGTAACATACGACGACATTTTCTGAGTTCGAGTTCTCTGAAGATGGCGCGTGACACAGTCGCTTTCAGTTTCAC
>NW_015533227.1:0-448 GCF_001515645.1 Sinocyclocheilus grahami
AAGATATATCTGTGTTGTTGGTGTGTATGTTTCAGTGTCAGATGCCGTTGGGAATCTAACCTGCTCTGGATTGGATTGGAATTCAGTGTACATGGAATGGGAGCTTCCGATTCATTCTAATGGAGAGATTCTGTACTACCTCATTCGCTCTGGAACTCTGGAGGAGGAGGCTCATCCTCTCATGCTCACACACAAAGTGGCGCACACTTTCATTGGCCTGTTGCCTGACGTTTTCTATGTCATCAGCGTGGCTGCAGTTAATTCAGCCGGAATAGGGGAAGAAACCAACTGCACTGCACACACTCCACCAGAGTCAGGTAATATGTCTTAAAAGAGAGTAGATCACCCAAAAATAAAAAATTGCTGAAAATGTAACCTCCGGCCATTCAAGATGTAGGTGAGATTGTTTCTTCATTAGAACAGATTTGGAGAAATGTAGCATTACATC
>NW_015533228.1:0-447 GCF_001515645.1 Sinocyclocheilus grahami
GCGGAGATAATAACACCCGGTCTGGAACGCAGATCGTGGATGGAAACGCTGGTAAACAGCGGCGATGTACATGGGTTAATACGGATGAAACATTTTATTTTTGTCCTGAAGATTCAAGTTAGTTATAATCATCCACAAACAAGTAATATGCACATTAAAGAGGGACTGTATAACAAGCTGTACAGCCTAGTTGCCAGTCGCGCTAACCCATTGGGTTTATCAGAAAAGGGTAATAAACCTTATTCAATCGCCCCCTCTTACCACGCTCAGTGGCCAACCACATTGCCATATAACCCCCCTTACCAAAGAAGCTGTGTCCAAAAGCACTCTGATTTGTCAGTGATGAGTAATATGAAACAAACGACGGAAACGCAGCCAGAATTGGGCATGTATCCAACTGCTTCAGCTGCCTCTCACCGCTGGCTCCTGGAGTGTCCAGCCAAAGAA
>NW_015533229.1:0-447 GCF_001515645.1 Sinocyclocheilus grahami
GAGACGAGCTTTCAGAAGAAAAGTGTTCCTTCATGTAAAACACCTATTCTACCATCCACTTACTCGCTGGCATTTTCTGCGGCGAGTGAGCACGAGCGGACCTTCGTTTGGGGTCAGTCCCTTAAAGAGGCCTATTCAGTAATCACAGGTACTCTCGAGACGCGCGACTCAAAAGAAAGAGCTGTTTTTTGAAGTTTCCTTGCTCTTTGTGCGTCCTGACGGATGAAATACAGCGACCTTGGGAGTCGAATGAATCAGTTTGTGTCTGTCAGTCGCTGTCGTAGCGCCACCCAGCTGTACCGCGAGCACAAATGGTATGGAGATTGTTCTGGCCCACGGGGCAGCGGCGTAGCAGCTGATGGCGTTGCAGGAGCGCCGAGGAGGCCCACCTTGTTTTCCTGCCAGTGGATGGACGACTGTAATCAAAGCAAGAAAGACTTCTGTCCA
>NW_015533230.1:0-447 GCF_001515645.1 Sinocyclocheilus grahami
TTTTTTCCTTTTTAGAAAATGAGTTTGAACCACGCAGCAAACAAGCAGCTCAGCTGATCTCAGAGTAACAGTGTCTTTGCATAGGTCTCTATTATTCACATTTCCGTCTCAGCCAAACAGATTGGACAAGGGTCTGGATTTGACCAGCGACTCCTCTCCTTCCTCGTTCTCTCTGAACGACGTGCTGTGGACGATCTGCGTCTTGAAGCGGCTCCTCTGCAGTCTGATGCGGCCGATGGAGGATTTCCGATACAGAGACCTGGGCCTGGGCTGAGCATCGGCCGTCATCTCTTCAGGGTGGTTCAGTAACCGTAGAGCGTTGAGGTTGGACTGCAGGACTTTAGGAAGCTTCCATCGCCCGGCTCCAGATGCGTTCTCTGTGTCAGAGTTCGCACAAGCTCCTATGATGTCCTTGATGTCGCATGTGACGCTGGATCGGAGATACTG
>NW_015533231.1:0-447 GCF_001515645.1 Sinocyclocheilus grahami
GCTTGAGTATGCGTGCAAGAAGGGCCTTGAAATATTAAAAATAGCTATCATTCAGCATGTATTTGAGTTGTTTGGTTCAGACAACAAACCTTTAAGTGCATTATTTACCCAAAAATACTGATTTGAAGGGTTAAGAAGTTTTGCAATTATTTGAATAATAATGCTTTCTGGGAAAAGGTACTTATTTGTTTCTGATTAGTATTTATCGTCTACAGTGTGGGCTGTGCTGATTAAGTTATTTGGCTGCTTTAGATTGATGTTTTGCTAAAAAAAAATAGAAGGTAAATTCATATAGCCGACATTTGTTTGCATAAAGACGACGAATATTATAGATACTAGTTTCAGAGTAAAGGTCAGACATCACTCAAGCAGCCCACATACCCATGCCTCCCACACTAGATCATCATCAATATTCAGATAAAAAGCACACAAACACACACACACACA
>NW_015533232.1:0-447 GCF_001515645.1 Sinocyclocheilus grahami
AATTTAAAGCAGTTTAACATAAGGCAGCAACAAAACAAAATGTGAGAAAAATGAAGGGGTATGAATACATTCGCAAGGCATTGTATGCTTCTAACTTGTCTGGTCATCAAAAACCAGTTTGAACATTGTTATCAATGCTGGTCTAAAGCGTAAAATGAGAATAATGAATGAATTACTAAATTGTTGAGTCAGACAGACACTGAAATAAAGCCAACAAGTCCAGCTGTAGTCTCACAGGAAACACAAACAACATGAATGGAGCACTTAGCTGCAAAACACACCTTATAGTCAACAGTAGGATAATAAAAGCTAGGTAGAGGGTTAAAAAAGTACTGACATTTCAGCTCAATCCCTCCATAGCATGTGGTCTCATGTGCGTTTAAGGATCATTGCCAGTGGTGAGGACTGCCTTTTGTCCATATATGAGCTGTCAAATTGAATCGCGTG
>NW_015533233.1:0-447 GCF_001515645.1 Sinocyclocheilus grahami
GAGCGGCAGCCAATCACAGCGTGCGTCTGATTTACTCGCCACTTCTGCGCGAGTCTGCAGGGAAGCGTAACAGCGTTCCCATGACTACAGGAGGCTGCACGCTGAAGCACACCCCGTCGGAGGATCGCCACACAGTGTGACCCATAGACCGAGCACGGCCAGAACACTATTGGGAAGAAGTGCCTAGTTTCCCTCTTCTGAACAGCCCAGCTTGAGAACGATGATACTAGTGTAAACTACTGGTAAATACTATAAGAACAGCACTTCTAGAGTATTCATATTTCATCTTAAGAGTTTCCACAGATACTAAATCAATAAAGATAAATGGGTTTAATTTTTCACACTCTTGTGTGTTTTCTTTACACTCCTTTCTTTATACAAGACATTTTAATTCATCTAGTACATAATTTCTAAAAAAAAAAAAAAAGGAGAAAGGGGGGGGGGGGC
>NW_015533234.1:0-447 GCF_001515645.1 Sinocyclocheilus grahami
TTAAAATGCATAATTTCAGTCAGGGTGAAGAAAAGCTTTTGGCTTTTTATGGCAAAGCAGATATTTTCGTATCTTCACTAAGGGTCATTGAATTTAGTAGGTGAAGGTAAGCAGCCAAACAAGCTCAACATACCAGTAGATTTGCCCTAGCAGTGCCAGAGTGAAACAGGCCGAGTCTCCAAACTCAGTAATGATGTCGTCTTGGCTCTTCTGTTTGTTCAGAACTCCTCCAGTCAGGATCTGCTCGCCCTCTGCTAACCTGATGGAGAAAAACACAAATAAATCAAAACTGCAAGAAATGTGTAATGAAATTCATAAGACGACCCAGACAACCACTGTCTCCAGACCTCATGCCAACCTTGAACGAAGGTGAAGCCATTTCTGCAATTAATTACAGTTTTAATTACAATTAAAACACTGAAGAAATATTGTATGATTATTCCTTAA
>NW_015533235.1:0-447 GCF_001515645.1 Sinocyclocheilus grahami
ATTATCTTAAACAAAACTGAAAATTGTTAAGAAGACCTTTGTCTCTCCTATATATATATATATATATATATTTAAATATATGCATTGATTTAATTTGATATAAAATACAAGCACACCTGGTGCAACTAATGAAGCCCTTGATCAGCTGCATCAGATGTGCTTAAGACAACACCTGTTTTGCAGATTTGTGTTGTTGTGAGAGATTCTATTCAGGGGATTGAAAGTGTGTGTATAGCAACACAAACCTGTAGTTCAATGTGATTTACATTGACTCAGTAATGATTGACAAGGACATGCATTTTTGCATTTCGTTTCATTTTATATATTTTTGTTGATATCACAGTAATTACCACTGTGCATATTCTGTCTCCAAATGATGAGACAGTGAGAGATAGCAGCACCTATCTCTTTATGTCATATTTGTATTATGGAAGAAGTGGACAATCA
>NW_015533236.1:0-447 GCF_001515645.1 Sinocyclocheilus grahami
AATACATTTAATACATTTTTAATACATTTAAGAGTACTTCTTTTTCACCTAGGAGGAAAGTACCTTTAGCTGGGACTCGAACTCTACGCTCCGGATACTAAGGGGTGATTCTCTTATGCCTCATTGAGATATTAGCTGTGTCTTAAAATGTCTTCAGTTTTATTTTAGGAGAAACATTAATTAAAAATGTTTTTTACTAATATTGTAAATACTGAAACTATCATTTAAATTGTAGTATTATACATTTAAAAGCATTACATATTTCAGAATATCTAGGGTTACCAGTTTAAATTTATCTTCAATGCCCAGCATTGTATATGCACCACATCTTATAGGAAAGAAGAATAAAAAATGAGATCTCTTTAACATCTCAAATATTTCTACTAGACTGAAATGAGGTTACTTTAACATCAAATTGAGACTTTTACTTGAGTCTCCTGCGACAAA
>NW_015533237.1:0-447 GCF_001515645.1 Sinocyclocheilus grahami
CACAAAATAATGTTCTTTCTAGCAGCATCATATGACCCCTTTAATGACAAAATTTTAATTTTGGGGTGGAGTATCCCTTTAAGGTTATGGTAGCAAACTTACCAATCATTTTTGTCTTCTTATCCTGCAGCAGGCTGGAGTGAGGTGAAACTCTGTCCTCTGTCTGACAGACTGTAGTTTGGGGGATGTCAACACTACAGTCAGGAACAGCACAGAATAAAGCTGGAGGGGCATCAACACTACACATCGCTGACTTGAGAGTGACTGGTGATTGGTTTCTCCAGAGAAAGGTCAACAGTCCCGTCTTCATCATCGACTTCTCGACCTAAAGGGGGAAATTATATGAACCAAATGACTGCTTTATTCAAATAACATTTATTAAATATTGCATAGCCATATTTCTGGATACTCATATCACTACACCAGCTACTAAACTAAGCTTGCTGT
>NW_015533238.1:0-447 GCF_001515645.1 Sinocyclocheilus grahami
AAATATGGAGAGATTGATTACACTGGTCAGAGAGAGAGAGAAAGATGCCAGATTTGCCTTCACTCTTCTGTTTCATGCTGATTTAATCAATCAATCAATCAATCAGTATCAACCAGTCGCTGACTGACACCATCAGCAGCACTTTCATTTGGACGTTCTGATCAGTCACACTCGGCTCTTTCAGTTTAAAACATTAACATCTATGGATTTGGCCGATGCTTTTATTGCCAGAACCTGAATCCTTGATCCTGGTCTTGCTGTACTAGATCTAGAGGAGATTTGCACTCAATATCTGACGCCGGTCTGTGTGATCAATATAATATCAAGTCAATAAATGAAGTGATGAAAAGATTCTTCTGATTCTGATTATGAAAGTGCTTCTCATTTGTTTGATTATGAATAAATATTTTGAAGAATGTGTGTGTGTGTGTGTGTGTGTGTGTGTGT
>NW_015533239.1:0-447 GCF_001515645.1 Sinocyclocheilus grahami
CAATTACTGCACACAGCTGGAGCCCACATAAACCACTTGACTGCCTCTCTGGTAGCTGCACCCGGACCCTAATGGAGCTGCCCGGTCCTAATGTCTTACAGTAACTCATGAGACTCATTAGGACAGCTTCTTAAGCACTCGTAAACACCGTTAAGCCTAATGACCGAGGATGGGCCAGCTTTAAGTGGTTAAATACAGCATGTGGTTGATCTTCAAGGGTGGCTGACGGTATCTTCAAGAAGGTGTTATGTTGAAAGGGTGAGGTAATATAAATATTGTATAAACTACAGCATGACTGAGCTGGTGGTAAAAAATCAATTGAGATAATGGGGTCAATGATAAATAAAAGAGTTCAATGTATTTTAAAACAGGTTTTTTAAATATGACTTTGTATTTATTATATTTATATTCACACACACACACACACACACACACACACACACACAC
>NW_015533240.1:0-447 GCF_001515645.1 Sinocyclocheilus grahami
AGTGTCCTCTGTGCTGATCAATAGTCTGAAGGTGACGTTTCCACCGGTAAGACAGCAAGCTTCCCTCCTCGGCTCTGGAGCAGGCCATAACTCACTGTCATAAGGAATATCTCCAGGAGGAGCCGAAAGAGGCCAGATTAATGATTCTTATTGCTTAAATTGCAAGATCCTTCCACCTCTGGATGCAGATTAAAGTACAGCGATGAAGGTTCACGTGTGACTCCCACCGAGGGCTGCTGTCACTCAGACTGTTATACGCTGATCTCCTGACGGTGTCTGAAGCGTGAGAGATGCAGACTCCTTCAGAATCAGTCATTTAGTGTCAGAGCTTTCATTTATTAATCATGTTGTCAGTTTGACTGGTTTACATCAGCAAACCACTGGGGTGTATGAGAAAACATGAGGGTTTGTGGAGAAAAGGTTTTAGGATGACATTGGACTTTGCAT
>NW_015533241.1:0-447 GCF_001515645.1 Sinocyclocheilus grahami
TTTTCTTCTTCAGTAGAACAGTAAAGAAGATTTTTAGCTGAAACCATGGATGAATGATAACCTTTAACATTAGCATACAATTGAATCTACACTTGTCTGACAATCTCTACAGGATCTGGAAAACCTATTGCAAAGAGCACAAATCTTGGACCTCTGAGGAATGGAGCAAGATATGATCTTCACTTGTTTTTTTTCAACCGTTTATGTTTGGAGGAAGATCCCATATGTTTGTCAAGGTGCAACTTGAGGTAGATATTAATCATCTGTCCATTACTAGTTGAAGAAATTTCATGACTAATCTGAATATTTTCAACATTTCAGCCTTATTATTATTAACCTTATCTAAAAATTACTGTAGGATCAGGTTCATTGAATCGGTGAATCACACAAAATTCGGTCCAGATGAACTACACTCTTAAAAATAAAGGTGCTTCAAAAGGTTCTTCA
>NW_015533242.1:0-447 GCF_001515645.1 Sinocyclocheilus grahami
AAATAAATAAGAGAAACAAATAAATAATTATGAACAGAAATAAATAAATAAATTTATGAAGAGAAATGAGACAGACAGACGGACAGATTTTTTAACGTGAGCATCTTGCGAAACATCATCTTTAATGTGTTAAACAAAGGAAATGAATCAGGTGTAAGGCTGTAAGTATAACGATGACAGGATTTTCGTTTGTGGCTGAATGAATGAGTCCAACAGCAGCAGAAGTAAATCATCACAGTGTTTCTATATGAATAACCACAGAGTGTCGAGTGAAACCTGGTAACAGCGCGGTAAAGACACGATGGTGCTCTGGAGGTCTGCCGGCCGCAGGTTGATGACGCGCTGCTCCTGTCCCTGATTCACGAAGTGCAGCTGGAGAGTCACCAGTTTGGCCAGTTTGACACATTTCACAGCCTGACGCACACAAGAGTCCTGAAACACACGCAC
>NW_015533243.1:0-447 GCF_001515645.1 Sinocyclocheilus grahami
AAAAAAAAAAGACATGACATGTTCTTAGAGCTTTTCCTGTGAATTGTGCATGCATAAATCCACTAAAAAAACAAAACAAAAACAAACGAATATCAAAGCAGCTGGTCTAAACCAAAGCTGCTCTGGAAGGCAGCAAAGAAATTCCTTGCCAGCACAAGCCCGGATTCTCCGGCACAGAAATCAAACACCTGACAGGAGAAATGAAGTTCTTTCATCGCCTGGCTGTATATGAAATCCATTTATTTGTGGCTTTCAGTGAAAAGTTACCATAGACCACACGGCAGGTCACCTTTGCAACATCTTAATTTGTCCTAAACGTCTCCCAGAATTATTTGCAGGTCTCCTCACAGACCACTATTACATTGCACGCCCAGCAATTATGCCTGGATGTAAGAACAAAGTGCATCCCAGATGTCGTCAAGTAATACCAAAAGATAATGTTTCTGT
>NW_015533244.1:0-447 GCF_001515645.1 Sinocyclocheilus grahami
TATTCATTATATGTGTTTGTTATTCTTTATTCCTTACTTCTGTTATTAGTTTATTTAATGCATATTCACTGATAGTGTGTGTATGTAGCCATGAGTAGACTATGTAGTCGAGTGGACATATTTGCATACCTGGCATGAATGGAATCGTGAAAAGTGGTTACCGTAACAGGATCTAATTCAAAACTGTGTTGATACTATGTATTTGCAAACATTTGTACTCATTACTGTTGAAAAGTGTGAGACTATGCACTTGTGCAATGTACATAATGTATTGATTCATGATAAAGCATCGGTGAAGAAGCATCGCTTGAACGCAATTCATTTCATATCATCCTTTACATGAGTACTACAATTTTGGAGGCACCGCTGGGATCGATGTTCGGTGGAGTGACTCCCTGAACGGTAGAGCCCATTTAGCAACATCATCCCCTTTTTAGTGACCCAGAT
>NW_015533245.1:0-447 GCF_001515645.1 Sinocyclocheilus grahami
ATGGCAGGTAAAACAGTCTATTAAAAATAACACAATTGAAAAAACTAAAACAAAAAATACTACACACACAGAGACACACACACAATAAAATTAAAAATTACAACTAAAATTACTAAAACTAAACCAAAACCAAAATAAATTAAAGCTAAACAGAGCTATAAACATACAAAAGTACATACAAATTTAGTAACTTTAAAATACAAATTAAAGCTAATTCAAAATAAAAATATTTTTGTTAATTAAAATAAAGCTAAAATAAAATATATTACACAAAATAATAAAATAATGATAATGACAAAAGCACATATAAATGTACTAAAATTAAGATGAAAAGTAAAAATATAAACATAAAAGTGAATATATTGTTTTGTTTTTATTATATTTTTGATAGTAATACTATTTTGATATATATACAGTGGGGCAAAAAAGTATTTAGTCAGCCACCAA
>NW_015533246.1:0-446 GCF_001515645.1 Sinocyclocheilus grahami
AAAAAAATCACAAAACTCTTCAATCATCAACCGGATATATTTCTGAGGGTCTGACTGAAGGCTGATCATTTCCAGAAACTCGAACCCATTTGGACTCAAGGCCTGATTTTACGTCATTTTTCCATCATTAAAAGCTCTGGCTCTGCAGTATTAATAAAGAGTTTCTCATTGCAGTAATCTGCTGCCAGCCGCTGAGGGCACGTTTGTGTCTGCGAATGACGACATGCGTGTGGAAATGATGCTTCCACATGTGAAGATTACAGAACGAGTCCTGTGAGAGCGCTGATCCAGAAGAACGAGTTCAATCCGAGGAAACCATGAGAGAACAGGATGAAAGAGCAACACGTATTTCTGTGAGACGCTGTGAATATGCTGTGCTCATTTACTCCTCATTAACATAACTCACAACTGAGACATTTCTAAACTGTGTGTGTGTGTGTGTGTGT
>NW_015533247.1:0-446 GCF_001515645.1 Sinocyclocheilus grahami
CAGTCCCTAAGGAAAGATCTGTCTCCAATCCCATTGTAAATTGAGCACACCTAGTAGCTTGATTTGGTATAATAAGGAATTATAGGATGAATGCAGCAACTGTGAATTGATAGGATCACTGGGACTGGCATTGTGCAGTTTATAAAGCACACATTCAGGATCGAATCAGCATGAATTGCAAACTGAATGTGGGATTTAAACATGTTACAGAACTTTGTTAAAGATCCCATGAAATCACTAAAGCACAATTCTCTGTCCTGTATAGGCTTTTGAAACTGGAAGTATGGGCGGGATTTTTGGTGCATCATGACGGAAAGGTCATATTTACGAGATTGCTTTTACAATGTCGTAATTCGAGTGGGAAACTCTGTGTTTTGAGAAAACATGGCGAACAAAATGGATGCAGTGATTGTGGCTGACAGTAAGTTTGTTGAAATGTATAAAAT
>NW_015533248.1:0-446 GCF_001515645.1 Sinocyclocheilus grahami
ATTCATTAGCATTTGTGTCCCTAAACAGGCCTGTATTAATATGCAACAATTTAACTATGCAGCAGCAATACAATTAATAAAGATGTCTCTGTGGTTTTGACAGCACAAATTGACAGTAGAGGGGGAAAAGACAGGTAGAGTGCAAGAGAACCAAACACGTTAGGAGTTGGAGCGAGTGCATGGAGCTGGTGGAGACAGGCTGTATGACAGATTGAGGCCACTGACTGTTCTCCAAGAGCAGCTGTGAGAAGTGGGAGTTCTCTGATGAACCAATTATGACTTACTGCAGTACCTCTACACACCCACACTACCATAGTCTGGCCTGTTTGGATCTTTAGAAGAATGCACTGTGCTTGTGTTTTTGAGCTCTAGTGAACTGACATGAACTATTATGTAGGCCTGAATGATTGACCCGAAAAGCCATGACAAACTAAAACCATAATTAT
>NW_015533249.1:0-446 GCF_001515645.1 Sinocyclocheilus grahami
ACACACACACACACACACACACACACACACATTTCCTGTTGGTCTTTTGGCACATCAAAATAACTCATGCATACTGATGAAGCATTCAGACAATTTAACAAAACTCTTCTAAGTAGAGTAAAGCAAGTACTAATACCAATAATAATAAAATGTCCCTTACAGGACTTTACTGTGGCTTTGTTTAGCTCTCTGTCAAAGCACTGCACGAAAACGCAAGCTGAGGGCAGAAGAGCGTGCACTCATTTTTTCTTCAGTTAAATAATTTGTTTCCCTCTGGATCGGAAAAGACTGTTCTTCCTCCAGGATTTGTTGTTTCACTGTGGCTAAAAAAAGCTTTTTTTTGATCACATGTCCTGGGGGAGAAATGATCTGGATGCATCTCACTGTGGAAACCAACAGACATTTTCAATGTAAAAAAAAATGTAATGTATATAAATTCAGATATA
>NW_015533250.1:0-446 GCF_001515645.1 Sinocyclocheilus grahami
AAAAAAAAAACATTTCGTTTTTATAGCCATTTCCCACTCTCTCTGACCTGTAAAAAATATTATTGTTTGTTTGTTTTCCTGAGTTTTTTCCATTTACATAATCATAAAGTTCATGAAAACCATTTTCCTACAGTTCATCCGCCCGTTTCTTTAAGACGCCTCGTCGCATGTGAAATGAGTTCGTGTGCCACATGTTTTCTGTCATGTTCAGTAGTTTTTATCTGCTTCATCCTCACATCGTCACAGAATACACAGACAAATACAACTGACTTTTGTTACATTAAATGGCATTTTGATTTAAAATAAACAGTTATGAATATGCTGTACTGTAAACACTATTGGTTATTGTTGTTGTTGTGTTCTGCTGGTTCACCTGGACAAATGCTGCTGCTGTAAATCATTCAACAATCTGTGATTTTCTCTTTCTATTCCTGCTCACATTCCTG
>NW_015533251.1:0-446 GCF_001515645.1 Sinocyclocheilus grahami
GGGCATGAACATGCTGTCAAAGGTGTGTGTGATGAACCAGAGCTGCAATGCCTCTCATATTACAGCAGATTTATGGCTCACAGAGCGTCTGACCTTCATGCCTGAACCCTTTACTCCAGTACTGACTTCAGTAGATGTTCCTGCTCTGCTTTAAATGCATTACTATATTCAAATACACACCTTTACCAATATGTGGGCATGCCACAATAATAATGAAACTTCTATAAACACAATCGAATGACAGTTTTAAATTAACTTTTATATTCTACTGTAATTTTTCAGTTTGAGTGCCTGATATATGATTTATGTACATTTCCTTTTTTTTATTTAGCAGTCAGTCTCATATTAAAACAAGATTATAATAATCAATACAAATATTATTAGTTTGTTTATATATATATATAGTATAAGTATTATTCAATTTATAGTATGAATATATTTATTAT
>NW_015533252.1:0-446 GCF_001515645.1 Sinocyclocheilus grahami
CCAAATGGCCACAGAAGAGTTCAATTAAAATTTTGACTAGTAAAACATAAAATCGTACTAGTAACATTTAAAATAAGTACTAGTAGCTAATAAATGTGTACTAGTATCTATTGAATAAATACTACTAGTTAATAAGTATGAGTATGTTACAAATATAGTACTAGTATGTATTTAATAGGTACGAGTACCTAATGCATAAGTACTAGTATCTAATAAATAAGAACTAACATGTAATAAATAAGAACTTGTGTCTATTATGTATAAGAGTATCTAATTATACTAGTATCTAATGATTAAGTACTAGTATCTAAAAATACTAGTACCTAATGAATAACTACTAGTACATACAAATTATGTACTATTCACAATAGAATTGTATACTAGTCAGAACTGAATAGTTGATCTCGAAGACAGATCCCCATAGAAGTCAAGGTTACACTTTAAGG
>NW_015533253.1:0-446 GCF_001515645.1 Sinocyclocheilus grahami
CCACAAGTTTGTTAAAATTTCCAAAGGGTGCCGCGACTAACAAAAGGTTGGGAAACACTGGATTAGATCACAGCACCGGAATATTTTCTCTGTTCCATGTGAGCAGTGTATAATGCAAAGTGAATTTTGAATGTACTCAACCATGACTAAACGAATCCTGGACTTCTTATTTTATGCATTTCTAGTCTGTGTGTGTGTGTGTGTGTGTTACAGGTTATCATATAAACAACTAAAATGTTGTTGTTCAGAGCTTTTTTAAGGGCTGAGGGTAGCGACTACAAATTGTAGTTGGTTGAGTGATGATTTCATTCAGCTGGAGGAACACATAAATTGTTTTACTGGCAGAGTTGGGACTTTCAAGTCACAAGGAAGTCTTCAAGTCATATCCCAAGTTCTCAAAGAGTTAAAGTTAATTAGATAATTAAGTGACTAATTAAATGATGATT
>NW_015533254.1:0-446 GCF_001515645.1 Sinocyclocheilus grahami
ATCAACAAAAGAGCAATATGCAAGTGCTATGACAAGTCTCAGTTATTAACGCAATAAGTAAGTTAACAGTTGGCAAGTTTTTTTTTTCATACGCAGATTTCCTCTTATTGGTTTTATTATTACCATGTAACGTTATTAATGCATTCGACGTTTTTTACTTCAAGAAAGTCTAGAAATGACACGTTGTCAAATTAACGTCAAAAACCAACGGCATTTCCTGGTCTTATTTTACAGAAATATATATGTGAGTAAGTTACTTGTTACATTTTGTATGTACAATATAAGTATATTTATTATAATTACTATTCACATATTGTACCCTGTAAAAAGCTCCAGCTCAAGCTGCTGAGCATAGGTTCCTTCGATAGCTCAGTTGGTAGAGCGGAGGACTGTAGAGGACACATTGTAATCCTTAGGTCGCTGGTTCGAATCCGGCTCGAAGGAAA
>NW_015533255.1:0-446 GCF_001515645.1 Sinocyclocheilus grahami
TTTAGCTCGTCAACATCTCATCTTAGTCACAGAAAAAAGGTTTGTTAACTAATATTTTTCGTCATCGTCTTCGTTGATGAAATGAACACTGGTGTGCGTGCAGCTTCCTCGGATGAAGTATCAGGTGAGTAGCTAGAGCTTCATTCGCAGCACAGACCAGGAGAACATTCAGCACAGAACTTCTCCCATCGTTCAGTCAACACACATTTCCATAGCTTCGAGACTTCTCACAGCACACACACGTCACCAGTCACTTCCGTTCACGTGAAAATACCCCTCCTTAAATAGTTTGTCACAAAGTATCCACTTCTTCTAATTGGTCAACAGCATAATATGAAATAAATAATCAATTGGCGATCAGATTCCATTCTGCCACACACTGTATCTCACTCCTTATAAACACAGCCATCGATTTGTGTTTAATTCAGTTTATACACACACACACA
>NW_015533256.1:0-446 GCF_001515645.1 Sinocyclocheilus grahami
TGGAATTTTTATAGAGAGCATGTCACTGATTTAAACAATGCAATTTTTTTGAATTACTGCATTAGTTAATTAGTTAGCAGCAAACAACAGATCTGTAATTAAAAAAAAAAGCATTGTGAAACTAAAAACCATATGGTTCTTGAACTGTCTGTCTAAAGTTAACACAAACATGCATGGGGACAATCATTTTCAACAGAACCAGACTTTTAAGTTAATCTCCTTTTTAAGAAAGCTTGATTTAGCATAAGAAACATCCAGGAAATCAGATAATTTGGAGTGTTTTTACAGGGATCCTGCATTGTTTTTCTTCTTCCTTCTTTTGTGCACTCCTTTCCAAATTACATCCTGCCCTGCCGTGAACCCAATATGGTGAAGTGTCTGTTCATGTGAGTGGATGTCAAAGACTCACCTCCTTGTTCATCCATGAATGCAGCGTCCTATAATCC
>NW_015533257.1:0-446 GCF_001515645.1 Sinocyclocheilus grahami
TTTTTTTTTGTTCAACTGCTGCCAACTTGGAATGTATTGAGTTATACAAATGAATTAATCACCCTGTCCAGTGATTAAAACACACACACATCATGTGCATTTACTTCCTTGTGGTCTGAAGCTCTGGGATTTCCAACCAATTAAAGCTGTAAAAGGGTTGTAGCAAGAAGATTTGAAATGAATCAGAATTTTCTTTCTTAATCATGTACTTTATCACTTTTTATTTACAGAACACCCTACTTCCTGTAAGACATTAACAGGATATATTCGTATTATCTGAAGCCTCTCATTTGAGGCTTTGGCATGATATGGGATCTTTTAAAAGGCCTTTTAATGTCGGACGACTTTTATTTTATATCGCTCTTCTCTTTATGAGCCCTCTCTCTCTCTCTGTTTTTCTCTGCAGGCTCTATTGGGGATCTTAATGGAGGTGAGGATCCATCTGA
>NW_015533258.1:0-446 GCF_001515645.1 Sinocyclocheilus grahami
AACACTGATCTTGAGATCCTTTGCTATATTTCCGACAACAGTTCCTTTATTAACTTCCTCCGAGACCGAATAGATAATCTTGCCGCATGAAGATCGCCATAAACAAAAATGCAGAGCTGTTATGACGCACAGATATCTTAAGCTTTCCATAACCGTTTCTTCAAAGCCTCAAATATTAATCGGTTTAAAAAACGCAGTTTTTTTTGTCTCGTTGCTGCCAGGACATTAGTGTCTGAAGCCTGTATAATACCTTATCAATTCCACATGACTACAGTATATACGTGGTTGCTCTTCCACTGTAAGGGAGGAGCCTCATTTTAATAAAAGGAGTGCTTTAAATTCGTGGTCTGCAGCGACATCGCGCGTTTTAACTGCATAATTATTTAAGATATTTTATTTAAATTGCAATTTACCAGAGTATATATTTATTCTTTAAAGAATGGGAT
>NW_015533259.1:0-446 GCF_001515645.1 Sinocyclocheilus grahami
AATTTATGGGCTAATTTTCATTTTGGGTGAACTAACCCTTTAAGTACAGTAATCAAGTAAAGTATTTTACACCCCTGAAGTCAGGGTATCATAAATCCTGTTCTGGATTTGATCAGGATTTGAGTTAAACCCTGCTGTAAGTCACTCACATGATATTGTTCATATGGTGATTGTTTTATTAATTTAAGTACATTTCTTGTTATAATTGTTCTGCAGGTGTTACAATTGTGGCGGTATGGACCACCATGCCAAAGAGTGCAAGCTGCCTCCCCAACCTAAAAGATGCCATTTCTGCCAAAGTGTCACGCACATGGTCGCCAACTGCCCCGCCAAAGCCCAGCAGTCGTCTCAGGGAAAGTCTAGCGGTGTCAAAGAGGAGAAAGCAGAGCACAGTTATTCCCCGCCACCCACCGGGAGCGCCGACTGAGACAGAACGGTGGGACGAC
>NW_015533260.1:0-446 GCF_001515645.1 Sinocyclocheilus grahami
AAAAAAAAAGTCAAAAATACTGTGAATGAAACATCTTTAGTTGCAGTATCCTAATATTTTCTAGTAGTAGCTTCAGATTCTTTTTGGGTCTTATTTATATGTTAAATCTGACCAATAATCATATTTTATTCTCTCTGTGCTCCAGCTGATGGTGTTGCTCTTGGAGCGGCTGCGTCCACGTCTCAGACCAGCGTCCAGCTCATTGTATTTGTGGCCATAATGTTGCATAAGGTACAGTCGATCTTAATTTAGTTAATTTACTTCTGCTCTACATTGTGTATTACGTTATTGTTCTGTGAATATAGTTGAATCTTGTGATAAATGATTTGCACTGTTGCTTATTCGTGTTGATTTGTTTAGAAATGCAATGAATGTAAATGGATGGTTTCCAAATAAATTCTCCAAATATTTAAAACATAGACTCAGTATATTTAAAAAAAAAAAAA
>NW_015533261.1:0-446 GCF_001515645.1 Sinocyclocheilus grahami
CTCCAGCTCCAGCTCCGCGGCGCGCTATTGTTGCATTTCATCGCACTCGCGTCTCTCTTTCTCTGTGTGAGACCGCAGCGCGGCGGAGACGCGGAACCAACCGGTTAATGCGGGGAAAGAGGCGCGGTGGGCGCGCGGAGAAAAGCAGGGAAGCGCATTCCGAAGGGACTAGTTTTTCACGAACCGTGCTGCGGCCCGAGACACAAAACAACACAAAGCGCCACGAACCCGAATTATATTCCATTCATTATTACTCGTTTGTTCTCCATCGTCTCTGAACACTGCAGACACGTATCGTGGGAGTTTCTCAGCCAGCAGATTATTTGTTGTGATTTGTGTTTGCGGTGATATTATATCACGCTGTGTAGCCTATAATGTGTGCATCTGTTGCTACTGCAATGGAGAGGTGTTGTTGTTGCTTTAGTTTTTAAACCATGGCAATAAAA
>NW_015533262.1:0-446 GCF_001515645.1 Sinocyclocheilus grahami
TTTTTTTTTTTTTTTTTGCTTTATTTTAATAACCTCCACAAAAGCTCTTCTCATCTATGAATACTATGGATAGATTTGCTTTCAGAGCAGACACTGAAGGTTTTAGGTGTGATTCTCATGGGAGGTAAAGTTGTTTGTTAGCAGCCTACAATCGAATCGTTAGAAACAGATGCATTTGCTCAGCCTCATCTCTGTGGGTGTTCTGTGACTGAAACACAAACTGATATCCGAAGAGCTGAGATATGGACTTGTACAATGGAGGAGGAATGTTTACACTGACTAGGGGGTCTGAAGAGAACCTGATGATCGTTCATTTAACTGTGACCACAGTTATCAAGCCTAAATCTGTGCTGCACAAACCAGAGAAAGACTCCAGTAATCTCACATGTGTCTCCTCTAAAGATCTCAGCAATGTCACAAACTGTGCTCAGATTTGCTGAAGTCTC
>NW_015533263.1:0-446 GCF_001515645.1 Sinocyclocheilus grahami
CATGATTTTATGGTTAGTTTTATTTTATTATGTTATATAATATTCATAAATTTGTAATATTCTATATTTATTATTATTGCTATTTCATCATTGTTTTATCTTTTTGCAGCAAGGTTTTTCATACAGATAAGATGAACAGTGTTTATTAAATTGCATTTTAACTAACTTTTTAATGAACTTTTTCTTGTGCTGATTTTGATCTAATGCGAAAATGTCAAAAGAACTGAAGGTCGTTTCTGAATTTCTCTCCTCTCCTCCAGACACACACGTTCAGCTCATAATCTCTGACAGCAGAATCAGAGAAATATGAATCGAATCTCTCTTTCCTGAAGTCTAGACGCTGTTTTTCCTGCAGCGTGATGCATTTGTTCAGTCAGTAGCACTCAAGTCACATCATGCGCCGCTTCATTGTTATTGCTCTCAGAACACTTCATTTGGGTCAGATG
>NW_015533264.1:0-445 GCF_001515645.1 Sinocyclocheilus grahami
CTCAGGGAGAGATGCGCCGGCGCTAGCCGCGAACAGACGGAGGATGCGCTCGGCCAAACTTCACAACGAGGACTCTAACGCATCTCTGTTCCCTCCGAAAATAACAAGCTAATCAGTGCAAAAGAGAGAAAGACCACAGTTTGTAAAGCTGGGGAGGCTGAGTTTAGATCTCAGGGGTTTGAGCTGGTGGGATTGATCAGGATGAAGCTGTACATACACAAACTTACCATGAGCCAGGAAACGGCGTGACGACACGCGAGCAGTTACCGTGGAGACTGACAACAACAACAACAACACACAGAAATCGTCAAGGGAACAGAAAGGAAAAGGAGAAAATGAACAAGAAGAGAAAAACAAACCCAAGAGAAACCAACAAAACTACGCCAAGAATGAGTGAACAACCAGAGAGGAAAGGAGGAGGAGGAGGAGGAGGAGGAGGAGAAGA
>NW_015533265.1:0-445 GCF_001515645.1 Sinocyclocheilus grahami
ATGTTAGTGTATACCATGAATAAACACTGATATTTCTAATGCAACACTTATGAGCTGTAGGAAATCAATACACAATCTTACTGCCTGTTTTTAAAGCAAGACGCTCTTTGAAAAAGCCTGAAGAAACCACTGATCAGTTATTTAGAGTATAATGGATTCCCTCTTTAGCCCACATGAGGAAGGATTCTGGGATATGAGCCCACAGACAAGTTTCCATTAACACTCTTAGAAACAGCAGCACACTAACTGTAAATGAATATGTACGGTCTGGCATTCTTCACCTGTGGAGCTCTGCACTGTACATTCATAATAATACTACGGGTGGAAAGCAGATGTGCTTCTTTAACAGAATGCGGCTGACATTCGACCAGCTGTAAGCAATTCACAAAGTTTCCAGTTAGCTTGTTGGGGAAGTCAGAGAAGATTGGGGGGGGGGGGGGGGGGC
>NW_015533266.1:0-445 GCF_001515645.1 Sinocyclocheilus grahami
AGTTAACAGTGAGTATTGGTCCCTAAAATTAAGTGTTACCATGAAGTTTGATGCAACTGATATTACTTGAAGAAAAGCTATAGAGCTGCACTGCAGTTTTAACCCATCAGTTTTTTCCTTGGGATGTTTATTTGCGGGCTGACTAGTTTTTGGTTGATTACATTTTGAGAATAAAATTAGGGGAATCTAATCCCAGTTTCTCAGAGAGCACCTGGGAATTTTACTCCTTTGCAGTCATAGTCCTGATTTCCTCCTAAAACTGTTGAAGATGAAAGCAGAATGTCTCCCAGGAACGGTGTGAAGACAGAAAGATTCTGTCAGGGTTATGCGGACAGACCGACGTCTCTGAAGCCGACAACAATACCCCTTCCAGGCGTTTCTCAAGGCTCTATTAGTTTGTTATTTAGATGTGCCATTCTCTATTGTAATAGATGTGGGGAAGTGT
>NW_015533267.1:0-445 GCF_001515645.1 Sinocyclocheilus grahami
TATTGAAGACTACATGAGGTTTCTTGACACCTAATCTAGGGGTTCCTTAAAGGTGCTGCTGGGAGGGAGAGGAGGGGTTGTGGATTGATATACACTACCGTTCAAAAGTTTGGTAAACCCACCTCTGAAAAGTTGCATTTTAAATTCACACAATTCAGGCAAACTATGACGATTATGAAAATATGTATGTATGCATGTCCCTAAACAGTGGTCAGAAGTAAGAGAGATGTTGTTGTTCATGCCATTGTAATAATTAACTAATTAAATAATATTCATATTTTGTTTGCAAATATAGAATTTGAGTTGTGTATAAGGGAAGTTTCTCCATGCTCTAGATTGCAGAGTGAAACCTTTTGTTTATAAAAATATAAGTTTGTTTCATGGGAAGTATATGTTTAATATAGGGATGTAACGATTACCAGTTTGACGATAAATCATGATAAAA
>NW_015533268.1:0-445 GCF_001515645.1 Sinocyclocheilus grahami
AAAAAAAAAAAAAAAGTTTTACACTGCGAAAATTGAATTATTTACACTGTAAAATAAGTGATCACCCGTCTGTCAGGGCATATCTGAGAGACTTTTTCTATTATGCTTCAATGGAGGCATAGAGGGAAGCACTTCCTACCAGATAACTTTAACATTGGGGACTTTAAATAGAAGTATCATCTCTAACAGGCCTGGTATACTGAAATTGGATCATAATGTGGTGCCAAAGTCAAACTCCAGAGATAACTATAGCAATAACAAGTGGCTAATATACACCAATAGAGAGTAATGACCCAAAAAGTAGATTTTTCAAATTAAAACGACAGCTTTAGAGTTTTTGGAAATACAGGTAAATTTACAATTAGCAGTCGAAAAGTGACAATTTGGCATCATTCAGTAAGATAACACCTTAAGGACCCACGTAAATTAAATTGTTTCTAAAAAT
>NW_015533269.1:0-445 GCF_001515645.1 Sinocyclocheilus grahami
TAAAACGTTCTATTTATTTCTAGGTTTAACTAAATTTGTATATGGAAGATTTGTAATATGGTTTCAGACTTTTGGGCCCCACTGTATATAATATTTTACAATATCATGAATAATCTTTCATTCACAATAACCTTTCAATCTTTTATTACAGTAATGTTAGAAAAATCAGTGAGTCAATTTGTTCGCAGTTGTTCATGCTGATAAGGCTAATTGAAGCCTCTGTGTTCCTCCAGACAAGCACTAGATGGAATGCGTGATATGAGCAGTGACTCACCCTAAATCTCTCCTCCCAGGGCGTCTGCAGCAGCTGGATCATCTCCAGAGGGCTGCCCAGCTCCGTGATGGCTGTCACCGTGTCCTTTATATTGTTGTTATCCTGGTAGCAGTAGCCGTACAGCTGCAGGAGAGAGCGCAGACATGAGAGCATCCGTCAGATAACAGCATT
>NW_015533270.1:0-445 GCF_001515645.1 Sinocyclocheilus grahami
TTCAAGTAGCCCTCCTACCAGAGCTGTTAGCTTTCATCTCAAAACATTTCAATTCGACGTCTGGACACCAGAAGCACCACCGTCAGCATTCAAACCAATCACAATTCCCCATAGTCCAATTTACTGTTTTTCTATGAAGGTGTTTGAAGTTCACATGGAGTAGCCAACTTGGTTTGGCCGAAGAAACATTTTCATTTGAACTTGATGTTTGGTGAAGGGGTACGATGGGAATTTTGAAAGTTACTCAGTAGTGTCTTTTAACTTTTATTGCACATAAACTCCAAATCATTCCCTTGTGTGTACTTCTCAGAGTTTCCCGTCAGACGAAGGCTGGCCATTTGCGAAGTACCTGGGTGCTTGTGGGCGGATGGTGGCGGTGAACTATGTGGGCGAGGAGCTCTGGAGTTTCTTCAATGCTCCCTGGGAAAAGAGAGTAGACCTGGCC
>NW_015533271.1:0-445 GCF_001515645.1 Sinocyclocheilus grahami
CTTAGGTCTTAACTAAGATATATGTTATGTTAAACTAGGATTTTTTTTTTGGTTTGTTTTGCAAATTTGTATTACAGAAGCAAATCTTAACTTGATTTGGGATTCTTATCTTTTCTTACTAAATCATATCTTATCTCTAGTTAGGAAATCTTAAATTGCATTATCAAGTTTGACAATCCACTCTCAGGTCTGTTACCAAGCAACCAACATGCTGTTGAGGTAAACAAAATAATAGAAAATCTTTGAAAATCACCTTTTGCAAAAAAACAAAAACAAACATAAGGCATTAGTCACTTGCACTTGCACTTGCAATACAACCGATAATGCTCTGTGCCGCTTTTGTTGGTCTCTGTAGTGCTGGTTGCAGTTCCTGTGCTAACTGTAATATCATGTTGCACAGAGTGTTTTGTCATCAAAATGTAACACATCTTCAGGGTCCTCCAAG
>NW_015533272.1:0-216 GCF_001515645.1 Sinocyclocheilus grahami
TTCAAGAAAGGAGAAGAATGCTGAAGATGAAGCCAGAATTGTGAGCGTGTCATTTGTATGTTATTCTATGTGCAATACAAATTTAAAATGCACAAATGAGTATGAAAAATTAAAGTTTAACTGGGCAGCCACACAATATCTGCTTATGTTCACACCTGGAATTTACTAATGATTAATTTAAGATATCAAACTGCAAAAAGATAAATGGTTAGTTGA
>NW_015533272.1:19840-20285 GCF_001515645.1 Sinocyclocheilus grahami
TAATAAATTCATAGTAAGATACGTTCATTTTAAGATGCCTTATTACTCATGTTTCTCATTAAAATTATACAAATGTATTTAATAATCAGATTAAATAAATACTTCAATTGTTTCAGACCTCCATGTGAATATTGCACAAGATTTTGTGTCTATTAACTTTAACAGTCATTTAATTGACCCTAGAATAAAGGATGTAAATAAAAATAAGTTTACGATTTGACACCCGTATTATAGACGGTTATCAGCATACTCAAAATTAGGGGTAATCACAATTTTTTTTTTTTACCATATTTACAGTCTTAATGTAAATTTAAATTACTGAAATAAGTGTTTTTTCTTTTATCGTTTTTCAATAGAATTGGCCTAGACTTCTGCCATGTCAAGTGAAGGAAGCTCCTCACATAAGATTGCAAACTGGGAGTCTGATGACACTGAGTGTGAGTGA
>NW_015533273.1:0-445 GCF_001515645.1 Sinocyclocheilus grahami
TCGAGGCCAAAGCGATCCTGGATCTCCTTGTTTTAGCTGACACACCCGCTCTACATCCACATTTCCTTCGGCATTTCTTTCTTCCACTGGCATTCACCATCGATCGAAGTATCTCGGCTGGTAGCGCGCTGTCTTACCAGCCAGGGGGAGAAGTGGCATTGACCAGCGTCATGGAGACAGCTGTTTGGATATGAAGTAGTGTTTGGCGATCATAAGTCAAGAGAGACTGTCTCAATTGAGGGAAAGCACACAAAACCACTAGTAAAAATAGTAAAACAACTGGAGCAAGTCGAGTAGTCAACACACCACCAGGCGCCATATTGCTATGCTATGCAAAAGCATGCAAAATGAAACAAACAAAATTTAACATTGTCAAATTACAAAAAAATCACAAGTTGGCGTATTCGATTAATGGGATGTGTGTATCCTTGTGTGTGAAAAATAA
>NW_015533274.1:0-445 GCF_001515645.1 Sinocyclocheilus grahami
AAAAAAAAGAAACAAGTTAGAAAACACTACAAACTTTATTTGTATGATAACATTAAAAAAAGGTGTCTTCAAAATACCAACCCTGAAATATTTGCAGTGCATTTTCACCTTTTATTTTCATCTGAGTTGTTTTTCAGTATACTTGTATTTGCATAACACAGTCCTCTCGGCTCGCCGTAGCAGACAGCAGTCAGCTGCAAAGTGTTCGCGGAAGTTTCACTTTATTGCCCGGTGACTTGAGATTGGACCGCTCCTGCTTTCCTCGCTTTCACCGAGCTTGGCTTGAATTAAACAGAGATAATGGATTTAAACTCGGAATCTGTGAAGAAAGTTCTCTCTAAGGTGAGTACCTCCTGCTTGTTCACATACGCTCTCATACTCTTAAATAGTAATGAATTAAGGCTGATGACAGACACTGGTTAAACCTGTTTGAAAAGGTGAGTCA
>NW_015533275.1:0-445 GCF_001515645.1 Sinocyclocheilus grahami
ATGACACACAGTCGTTGTATGTGTGAATTGCATTTTTAATGTATTTATTATGCAATCACATTTGTCACTGTTAAATATCTACAGTAGCCATTAAATCCTATAATCATCCCTGGTCTTGCATTGTATTATGAATTACATTACATTTTGCAGTAGCAGGCCTAAAGCTAACCCTCGTATAGTTGTATTCATTTGCAATTAAAATGTCATTATCATAGTTAGCAGTCTGATCCTTCGTGTGCTGCTTTAATCTCTCTCGTGAACAGCCACGCTTTCCCTCTCACCCTGCCTTAGTGTCAATCCTAACCACTTCACACTTAAAACCCCTCACGTAGCGTACAAAATAGCATGCAATCTCATGACAAGATGTTACGGAGCTCTGAATGAGGCCAAATTAGATAGTGCACGGCACAGTATGAGACGCAGGTGTCTCCACACAAAGACTGAG
>NW_015533276.1:0-445 GCF_001515645.1 Sinocyclocheilus grahami
AATTACTTGATTAGCCTTACCAATAATTAGCTCAGGAACATCTACACTGCATGACCTCTATTTTTAAATGCAAATGAGTCTGCTTTATGTGATAGTTACAGCTGCCACAGAAGTGTTTACAGCTCAGGACTCCAGTGTCATTGAATAACTCACTCAGTAAGCAGCGGGTTAAACGGTTATGTTCCTAGTCATAGATGTCGGAGATCAACTGACCTTTCCTGTTCCCTTTAGTTAACCTGTGAGAGTGGCGTTATTGAATCCACCATGTGCACACACACACACACACACTCCATAACCACATCTACACCCTCCATTCTGTCCTTTACGAGTGATGTAATTAAATTATCTCCTGCCCCATCAACTCAGTGCAGGTCAGATGGCAAAAGCGCCAGCCAGATCCCGTAGAGTTCCAGTGTGCCCCCCCCCCCCCCCCCCCCCCCCCCCC
>NW_015533277.1:0-445 GCF_001515645.1 Sinocyclocheilus grahami
TTACCTGAGCTTTGACCTATGATTGTGCCAGCTCTAAATGACAGAAGCCTCAAACTTTTGCATCCATTAGCTTTTAAAAAGGAGAAAAAAACACATTCATCATGCAGGCCTATGGGCTTACTCAATGCCGACTACAAGATAGCAACCAAATATCTACTCCCACAGATCATAAAACCTGACCATGATGGGTTTGAGACATCCAGATAATGTAATGTAATAAGAAATAATGTAAACATTGCAGGAGTTACAACAGAAGATAAGGTTCAAAGATCTCCCCTACATGGACAATGCCCTTCTGTACACAACCGATCCGAAGACCTCTTGACCATTCTAGATGTAATCGTCCAATATAAATGATCAATGTTGCAGATCCGTGAGAATTATTTTAGATGCATCCTTGTCAAAAATGTCTACAAATTATATGGTTTTCTTTATAACAGTGACC
>NW_015533278.1:0-445 GCF_001515645.1 Sinocyclocheilus grahami
TGCTAACCATTACACCATGGAACTACACCAATACCCCTGGGAGACAGGTAGTGCTGTGGCTGTATGGAAGCAGTTAGACAGAGGGGTTGGATAACAGTAAATTTTGGTCACTGGCCCCCTTGGCATTACTAGCACAAAGCTCTAATCCCCTGATCTAACCAACCTAGCTTTGACTGGACTTCTGCCAGATTGACTAAAAACTTCCTGATTGCTTGCGACCCTAAAGAGCTTCATGACCAAGCCTCGTTATGGACTTTTCCATGATTTGAACCCAGGACCTCTCGTACTCAAAGCAAGAATCATACCCCTAGACCAACAAGTCAGCCTTGGCAGCCCGCCTAGCCATTAGCCCCCAAAAAATAAGAAAATAATAACTACAGCAATAACAAAAGAAGGAACATGACCTAACATGGAAGTAATCAAACACCTCGAGACAGTGTCAAAG
>NW_015533279.1:0-445 GCF_001515645.1 Sinocyclocheilus grahami
TATAAAATGTGCTCTTCGAAATCTCAGAACTCTTCAGAATTAGTTATTTCTACTAAAACTAACTCAAATTCATTCCATCTGTATCTTGATGCAGAATGTGCATCCACCAAATTACTGTTTCCTTTGTCTCAGTATCTGCAGTCACTTCCAACACCAAAACATCCTTCTCCGACCCAGAACAGGTGAAGATGATGAGTATGTCAGTGCCTGCATTCATACAAGAGGTAAAATACAAACCAAAACCCATGAGCATCTTAAATGCTGATGTCGAATAACACTGGATTAGTTCTAAAATGTCTTATTTTTATGATTTGCCTTATCACTGCCTGTAGCTAAACACCACCATCCACTGCCTTTATTAACCTGCATACAAGCTTACAATCTCCTGTTGTTTGTGCATGTGACTACTAGATGGATTTCAGAAACAGTGACTGTGCATCAGTGA
>NW_015533280.1:0-444 GCF_001515645.1 Sinocyclocheilus grahami
TCATCCATATCATACACTCCCATCACCATTTTGAGCTAACAGGAGAAGTGGCATATGTCTGTGAGCAAGATTGTGAATTTTATCACCACAAAAGTGATTTTCAGTTAAGAAAGTAATTTTTTTTTTATCAAGATTATTTTTTGCCTAGCATTCATTGTAATGTAGATAAAAAAAATTTGACTTACATAATCTTAAGTAGCCATTTCTCTAGTTTAATTTGATGCTAGACATTAATGCTTACTTCAAACCCACATGCTAAAAGAGTTAGCTATGTAATGGCTGCTTGGGGTGGGGATAGTTGTAACAGTTCATTAAAAATAGTCATATACTGACACACACAGCAATTTGTTATAGTGTTAAGTTTAGTGTTAGCTAAAGTGTAAGTATAGTGTTAGCGTAAGGGAGCTTGACCTACAGCATGTTCCAATGGTGGAACAGCTAGCA
>NW_015533281.1:0-444 GCF_001515645.1 Sinocyclocheilus grahami
CTCTAACTGGAGTCATTGATTTTCAGTATGAAACTGAAGCTGGGAGGAATATGCAGTGCTGATTAGTTTGCGAGACAAGGGCCACATCCTTGAAAAGTACTGAGATTTCAAGTTCATAGTGGCTCCAAACACAATCCAAAATAATGAGTGTTTTCAAACATACTGAAGCCCACAGAGGTTGAACATTATTTATTTGGCTTGTTTTCTTGAGACCATGAAAAAGATAAGTCATAACAAAAACATAAGATATCTTGACCAGACAAGTCCTTGAGTAATATAAAGAAAAATAACAGTAATTCATGACTTCTAGATAACTTACTAGTAATAGACAAAACCTGAAACAGCAGACTAAATATGTTTCGATATACACTGATACACTACTGTTTAAAAGTTTGTAAAACTTTTTTTTTTCTATAGGATGCATTAAATTGATGTAAGCTATAA
>NW_015533282.1:0-444 GCF_001515645.1 Sinocyclocheilus grahami
TTTTTTTTTTGAAGCCTGAACATATATAGACGTATTATTATAGAAGTATTTTAATGCCTCGAAATACATAAATGCATTATATCTTTATATGCTGTAATAAATAATTGTAAACTCGGTTATTATACATTATCATATTCACCTATTATACTTTTAATGCATTGCAATGCATTAAAACAAACGGCAAATCTACCGTTTATAAAAATAATAAAATAACAACATAATAATAAACTATTAATAACGTACACTATGTTTTTAATTGACTGATATTTTTACACATTCAGTTTTACTCCTCAAATCTCATGGTTTTGAAACATTTCACATTTTTTGTAATCGATTTGGTCAAAAATACAATTATTATCTTAATATCTTCTATGAAAATATCCCGTTCATAATGTTTTTATTGTTGTAGTCTAATAATTATTTAGTTATGTGTCAAAAACAGAA
>NW_015533283.1:0-444 GCF_001515645.1 Sinocyclocheilus grahami
AAAAAAAAAGTGTTTATTATACAACTGAATGATTATTACTGGTTATTGTGATGGTGAGGACCGCCAAAGGCATGGTTCAGATATCACTGAGCATTTATTGGAATATTCTGTATTGTATACTACTTTACAACTATTTAGTCTATTCTAGTCTATTTTCTAAGTGACAGGATTTTATCACACTTTTTTATTTTGACCTCTGTTGCAGGCAGAATAAAAAGAAAAAGAATCATAAATCATAGGTGTGGTGAGTTTTGTGTAAGTGTGTGATGGTCTTAATCAAACTTATTGGCAGTTCTGATCACAAACTTCACCATTATCATATTAAAGCACGTATTTACAACATAGATGGTTACTGAGATGTATCTCAGTGTATCATGTAAATGGGAAACGTGAAAAGAGTCTTATCATATCAGTAATGCTACATTAACTCAACTAAAGACAACA
>NW_015533284.1:0-444 GCF_001515645.1 Sinocyclocheilus grahami
AAAATTACTTCTTGTATTTATGAACTGTGGATCTCTATTAGTAACCAAATAAAATAGAAATCACATAAAAATGATGTAATAAGTTGCAATTGTTTGTGTGGTAATGTAAAAAGCAAAACATGTTCCAGTTTTCTCTGTCTACCCTACTGCAGTCTCAGATGGATAGTTCAGTCTAAACAGTTAACAACACTTGAGAATTAAGTAAATAATAGTTTACCTATACAGCTCTTTCCATCACGAGTGAGCTCATAGCCCTCTCTACAGAGGCACTGGAAGGAGCCGACATTATTAACACAGCGGCCGTTCCTGCAGAGCTGAGAGTGAAAAACTGCACACTCGTCAATATCTAGAGACGACATGAGAACAGAAGACATTAATGAGACATTCAGAAGATTCATCAACTATTAGCTGATCATATTTCAAAAACCCTTTACGCAGTGAAGG
>NW_015533285.1:0-444 GCF_001515645.1 Sinocyclocheilus grahami
AAATATATTTAAAAACATAAATCTATATTTTTAAAAGCATGTATCAATATATTTTGTCTTATGCTTGTCCTATAGTACAGAGGAGTTTTCCAATGAATCAGAGAATAAAAGAGGAGAGTGAGGACGTGAAGGTTGAAGAAGCATTCAGAGTGAAAAAAGAAGATACTGAGGAACAAACAGATGGTTAGTGCGCATGAAAGCTACAATAACAATACTGAATATACTTCAGAGCATCAGAAACCGTTTGCAAAACAAAATATTAGTGTACTAACATATTAACATGCCTTCTCCATGTATCTTTAGATAAAAGCTCAATAAGAACTACAATCAACAAAAGAACATTCATCGTACCAAAAGGTAAACAACTAATACATGTCAATAAACATGCAATGCACCCATAATTCATTCTGAACACAGTAAACGAGTATTTGTGGTCTTCTCCAG
>NW_015533286.1:0-444 GCF_001515645.1 Sinocyclocheilus grahami
TTATATAAATAGTTAATGCAATCTTTCAGTAATATATTACTGAGCTGTGAAGTGTAGGTGGGTCTGTGTTTCTCCAGGTGGATGAATCATTGTGATTCCTGTAGGTGGTGTTTGGTTAAGAGCTTACAGTTAGAACTGCTGTTTTTAATGCATTTGCTTTTACAAACTCTTTCAAAATGTACTTTGTGCTATTCAGTAACTGCAGAATTTTGAGACATTCATCTGCCAGTTTAATTTTGTGAGGGGTCATAAGGACATCATATGTATATCATTAGATAAGTCTTTGTACCGTTTTCTTTTAGTTTTATAATGAGAAATGGTGACTTAATGTGACTGAAGAGTATAATATGGGTTATATTATATACAGTATATATATATATATATATATTTTTTTTTTTTATGCGTTTTGAGAATTTTTGTATGATGTTGTGGCTACTTCTCTCT
>NW_015533287.1:0-444 GCF_001515645.1 Sinocyclocheilus grahami
ATGTACTTACAATGTAGAATGAGACATTTTTGAGAAATGGACTGTCATGTTAACACAATCCTCAAGCAAAACAAGATATGGTCTTAAGGTAAAAATCTAGAATGTGAAGCCTAATGTGAACTCCTAAGACAAAAAAATGAGTGATTTGAGAACAAACTGAATTTTGCATCACTTAGTCTCCCAAACCTAACATACGATGACTTAGTTGTGTAAGTAACTTTGCTTTTGAATCACAGAGGACTGACTTGCCTATTAACCCAAAGCCATTCTTTAATCAGTACAAAATGCCTTTAGAAGGAAATCGTTAGTTCCGATTTCAAACTGGATTATCATATAATTGCCTGTATAATTGGATTTATCATTGTAGGTCTGCTTTGTATGATTGATAGATCTGAGGAAAGCACTGTGATTCAAGGTCAGCATGCAGACTTGACCAGTCTCAGG
>NW_015533288.1:0-444 GCF_001515645.1 Sinocyclocheilus grahami
TGTGTGTGTGTTGTTGTTTTCTCCTTACAGAGTGGGCGAGGTTTTTCCTTTTTTTTAGTTTTTGGTGTAGCCTACTCTGTATCCTGGGGAGATGTTTAAGAGAATAAATTATTAAAAGAATAAACTACTAAAAATATGGTGCTAACAGAAGAGCACAGATCCTTGCGGCTCTGACACATATTTGTAGAAGATGCTGCTGCCTTCTCCGTTTAGACTGAGCTTCAGAAATGACTGCATGCCATTAATCACTCCTGTTACTTGAGAAACACTTGACAGAGCTCAAGTGGCCTCTTACATTAAAGCATAAACCTCTTAATTGCTGATTACAAGACCATGAAAAAAATGATGTATCATCGGTTTCCCTGCTTGTCTGAATAGAAACAAGTGTGCAAAGTGAGCTAGTATTCTTGCAAAATATGTGGAGGAAAAAAAGACACTAAAAAA
>NW_015533289.1:0-444 GCF_001515645.1 Sinocyclocheilus grahami
TATAATCGTGATATGAAATTTTCATACCGTTACATCCCTAATTGAAAGCATGTTCTTCTCTCTACTCTAAGGGTTCTGTTAATCACTCCGCTCGGTATCCACTCTGGGTTTTCCATTCCCGCTCATGGAAAAACTGCTCCGTGTTCACCCCATTTTAAAAGTTATACTAGTATGTTTATTTTTTGTCATCAACGCCTGAACGCAACTATTGACAATGCTATATGTAATGTTTTGGAAATGATTCAATAAATAGAATTACACAATGTCAAAATGTATACCTGAAGTGTGTAACTTCCCTTTCATTTTTCTGACTGTTGTTGCAAGTTTTTGACTCGACTAAAGCATAAAAATACAATAATATGTTTGCAGATATATTTAAGAAACGTTAACACTTGTTAATTTGAAAAACAATGCTACAGTCATTCTCCGTTGAAACTGCAATAC
>NW_015533290.1:0-444 GCF_001515645.1 Sinocyclocheilus grahami
ATAACACTCTAGTGGTGGCCTTGCATTATAATGCACACACAGATAAAGCTCTAGCTTCCAGCTTTGAGACTGTCGTCTAATCTAGAACAGAGTTAAGCTTCATTAAATATGAATAATCTATAACTTATATCTGAGAGGCTTTGCTAAAGATGAACCTGTTGTTCTATAAGCCTTCAGTGCGATTTGATTGAAAGGCAGTTAAATGAAGTCAGATGTTGACTTGCTCTCGTCTTCAAAAAAACTAAAAACGTAAAGGCCGTGAAGTTTTAGCAGATATTAAACGCTTCTACTAAACGTTGCTCTCGAGCTGTTCTCGCGATAACTTCATCGTCTCTGCTCTCGTTCTGCAGCACGAGTGTCTCCCTCTGCCGTCGCGCAGGGTTACCGCAGCTGTCGCGCTGTTTTGCAGCAGTGTGGCATAAGCGCGCACGCTCTGCTTTCCGG
>NW_015533291.1:0-444 GCF_001515645.1 Sinocyclocheilus grahami
AGAGGGTTACTGAGGGCTGGGTTATTTATTAAACAACATTCCAGCTTCACTGCATTTCCAAATGCCTCAAGGGATGATTTAATTTCACCAATATATTCTAGAACCCTGAAATCTACACCACACTAGCAAGGTTCAAGGACCAGCCAGACTCTAATCACATATAGAAAGAAGCCCGCAGGATCGTCATGGTATCACCTTCTAGCTGCAGGAGTGATAAAGGGTGTTGAGGAGCGGATATTACAGGAGAAAGGGAAATTGGACAAACTGGAGATCACAGTGAGTGAGTGTTGCCTCTAAGGAAGGAATGAGTATTTACGTCCAGGAGGCTGATTTACTGCACATGGCTATATTTTTCCCTGTCAGAGTTTTATTAGTGATGGAGAGAATTTTAACACCATTCAGAAGCCAGGAGACAGTATGTCAGTGTCACTGCTTATTTTAAAA
>NW_015533292.1:0-444 GCF_001515645.1 Sinocyclocheilus grahami
AAAAAAAAAACATTGAATATGAAGTGCCATGCAGAGGATTCTGGGAATGTCAATTTATATTTTTTTACTGTAAATTACAAGATGACTTGTTCTCCATCACTTCCTGTAAATGTAACAGTATTTTTAAATGTCCCATTAGATTTATTAGTTGTTCACCATATATACAAAGAAAACATGCTGTTAACCAATTAACTGGTTTTTACCATAACATTTTTAGCAGTTTTACTGTTAAAATTATGATCATTTTACACTGTATGATGAAGCTACATTAACGCCCTGCTGTATGACCCCAAATGAGCAATTGTGAGCATGAATCAGTGGCCTTTATCAGAGAAATAAAGTCTTTTGTAAACTTTTTTTTCCCTGTGGCTCAGTGGTAGAGCATTGTGTTAACAGCGTAAAAGGTCGTGGGTTCAATTCCCAGGGAACACACATACTGGTAAA
>NW_015533293.1:0-444 GCF_001515645.1 Sinocyclocheilus grahami
GTAGCTGATTAATGCTGATTATTTTGTATCATACAACAAAAAAACACCATGCCAGACATGGAGGCATCGTTTCCACCAGCTCTGTCTCACAAACACTGAGCAATATGCATCTAAGAGTCATCATGTTTCTATTGCAGATCTAATTCCTGTACAGAAATAAACTGACTTTGAGCTGGTTTGGAGCTCTGCTGCAGAGTGGGTCACATATAAAGGTTCACTGCGGCCCACGGGCCTTCATATCGATCTGAGTGTCTGTGTGGAGCTCTCTACAGAAAATGATAAGGCTCAGCTTACCGCCTGACTCTCACAGCGCCAGCAGACATCTGAAAAACCCACTGACACTGTTTAAACTAGACAGACAGACAGATAGATAGATAGATGGGATCATGGGAAATGTGTGCTGCGCTGAATGTGGAGAGAGAGACAGACAGACGGAGGGAGAGA
>NW_015533294.1:0-444 GCF_001515645.1 Sinocyclocheilus grahami
AAAAAAATATAAAAAACAAGAACTTTGTGAATTATAGCTCATATCAGAAATGTGCTTTATTGCAATATATGTTGATTAACTTTGATTGAGTGGTCTGTAATAACAAGCTGCATGCCCCACTCTGCTATGATCCGAAGTTTCATCTGGTCCCTTTTATCAGCTGCGGATGTTAAAAATAATGTAAATATTACAAAGCACTAGTTTGTCATAAACTACAAAGGTAAATCAGAGAGTTGTATGAACAATCATGAATTTAAAATGTTGTATTTTTTTTGTATTTCTATTGCATGTCCAGTTTTAATTCAACAAAACATCTGGAATAAATGCATAAACTGCATAAATTAAATGAACAAAAAAATCAAAGAATGAAATCTCCACAAATGTTCAGCTATAGTATTTACTGAATTCAAAAATGAAAAACATAATTTATCAGGGAGTTTCCAT
>NW_015533295.1:0-444 GCF_001515645.1 Sinocyclocheilus grahami
TTTTTTTTTTTACAAATGCAAGCTGCCAGTTCATCGTTTTAGTCTTGTCTATTGAAACTAAATAGCTCTTTATGTTGTCATGTATACTGTACATGTAGTGTAAATTTGATTGTAACGGTCAGGAATGTTTGATTCGACAGTTCTGATACTGTTAATATATCTGAAAAACCTTTTTCTTCAAGACTTGAGTGAGAAAAAATAGCAACCTCTATGGAACATTTTGTGTTTCTGTGATCAAAGGTGTGCCAGTGGCTGAGAGAATGAGGGAGAGAGAAGAAGACATGCTCAGAATACAGTTACGGCCTGTGTCAGTTCTCCGAAGATGGAGTCCCCAAACGGTGCTGCTAAACTTAGCCGAGGAAAACAATCTAGCTCTCTGCAGGGCGAAGAACACAAGTACAGAGATAGACACTCAAGCTCATGGGATCACACACACACACACAC
>NW_015533296.1:0-444 GCF_001515645.1 Sinocyclocheilus grahami
ACAGAGGAACAGAGGAACAGAGGACAGAGGGACAGAGGAAAAGAGGGACAGAGGACAGAGGAACATATACGCAACATTTTATAAATGAGGCCCCAGGACTCTGAAAGTATCTTCACCATCTGTAAGCCCCTGAACTCCATGTAATCCATGTAAAAGAGTCAAGGATGCTATAGACCAAAATTATGAAACACTGGAGCTTGAAACTAACACCTGTGAGTTGCAATGATTGACAGAGAGACAGTTCATTTGGAACAGCTACTGCAAACAAACCTAAAGACAACTAAACAGAATATGCATGTATTTAACTTACAGCCCATATTAGCTGTGTGTTGATGTGCATTCGCTTGACATGCAGCCAGTGGCGTTAGACAAATAAAACTGACACTGATAATGGAAATAATGCAAGTGACACTCTCTCACACACACACTCTCTCTCTCTCTCTC
>NW_015533297.1:0-443 GCF_001515645.1 Sinocyclocheilus grahami
ATATATATATATATATACAGTATATATATCAGTTTGTATCAGTTATATCCATATTTATTTTATATTTATGTCTAATACATATTAAAATAATTTTTTTGGATTGTTTTTCTTTTAAATTTTTAAAATTTTAAATTATTTTAACTTTACATTTGTATGATTTAATAAATTTTTAGTAGTTGTGTTATATTATAGGCTTTATTATTTTAATTGCTTTTTAGGCAATTGTTTTATTTTTTATTTATTTATTTAAAAAAAAATATATTTTAATTTTACATTTTTATTATTTGATAAATTATTAGTAATTGTTTAATTTTTAATTTTATTATTTTAAAATTATACATTATTTCATTAATTCTTAGCTTTTCATCAGCTAATAAACCCCATTTTGGGAAACCCTGTTAAGTCAAGTCAAGTCACCTTTATTTATATAGCGCTTTTAGCAA
>NW_015533298.1:0-443 GCF_001515645.1 Sinocyclocheilus grahami
GTCGTTGTTTTTCTTGTGTATTTACACACTCGTGACGTTGAACTGTTGTAGTAATGCAATATCACACTCGTAGCCGTGTGATATGGCTGTATATCAGCACAGATATGATTACCTATGGCCGAATCACAGCCATGTTGATATACAACCGTATCTCAAATCTACTCATGTGATATTGCTCATATATATGCACTTTTTTTTTGAGGAAATATTAAGACTTGTTATTAGAGAATGATTATGTAAACGAACTAGTGAATTGAATCAGTTCATAGAAACAAACTGTCCAGAAGATCCAGTTTGTGGAAAAGAATCAGATTTCTCAGTTTGCCTGAGGCTCTGGATTACAGGTAATAATGTTGTAAATAGTGTTCAGTTTCTCGCACAGACCAGTTGTTTACTTCATAAGACCTCAATATATCGCCAGGAGCCACACGTATTAATTTTGT
>NW_015533299.1:0-443 GCF_001515645.1 Sinocyclocheilus grahami
AAAAAAAAAAGGGTAGGCCTATGTTTACAAAGATAAATATTGTTGAGTGAAGAGCCAATAAATCTGCAACTCATAGGTCAAAGATTCATGACTCATTCTAAAACATTTCAGAGCGGTTTATGTGTAGTGTTTTGAAATATGAATCCTTTTATGATAGGCCTATGTAACACGTCCAGCTCGCACTTGATACAAAGCGGATATTTATGCGGTAAATATTTTGTTTATGTTTATTTGCTACCTAACGCAATGGAGATATTTTTAAGACTCCGTTATTGAATTAATGTGTATATCCGAGCACTTGTTAAACATAATAAGCTATAATTAAGTTCAACATCAAATCGTCAGTCTCTGAAGGGGTAAAATAAATAAACGGACGGTGCTCCTTACCAAACTTGTAGGCTATGGAGGACGAAACCTGCAAAAACAATAAATAAATAAATATG
>NW_015533300.1:0-443 GCF_001515645.1 Sinocyclocheilus grahami
CACACACACACACACGCTGTCATTATGTGATGGATGCAGTCAGTGTACTGTATAACATCATCTCTATCCCTCACTTGCTGAAGGAAGAAATGAAAATGGCTTTGTGTTTTCCAGGCACTTGAGCATCAGAAGAAAGAGTTTGTGAAACACTCAAAAAGCTTCAGCGACACTCTCAAAACGTACTTCAAAGACGGAAAGTATGGACATTTTAAGAACTACCTCATTACCTTCACCTTTATTATTTGCATTTTTCATATACATTTGTAATGGCAAGTTCTTGGTAGAATGTTTTCAACACCACAAAAACATAAAACAGTAAACGGAGTTTGATTTGGAAATTAACTAACAAATAAATGTATATAAAACAAAAAACATATATATTATTGACAACCAGCTTCAACATAATTCTTTATTTTGTTGCATTTAACATTTTAACATTATGC
>NW_015533301.1:0-443 GCF_001515645.1 Sinocyclocheilus grahami
TGCTAAATTTGCGAGCCCATGTAAACATCTATTTTAGTCAAGCTTGAGAGGATGAGAGAACAGAGGGACTGTTAATATTCTCTGCCTTATTTATATTCATAGTGGGACAATGCTTGAGGGAGAAATACAGGACAAGGAAGAGGACGGAAAATTTTGAGAGAGTGAACACAAAGAGCAGAGTAAAATTTGTGACTCAAGGCAGAGCGGGTAGAGCTGAATGTCTTTAGAGAGCAACGTTGGAAGAGAAAGAGAGATGACCGGAGGAGAAGATCCAAAGTTGATTCGCTTCGCTCTTGCTCCCCTTAGCCACTGCTGACATCTTTGTTTGGCTGCAAGTATCCCAATTATGTCGTGAGTTCAGAGGATAAGAAGGGTTAGGGACGTCTGCGGCACATTCTACACTCTTCAGAGTAAGAAAAATACAGTCTAATCAAACTTTCATG
>NW_015533302.1:0-443 GCF_001515645.1 Sinocyclocheilus grahami
ATCCTGACACATGGAGATGCGGATCGGGTCGCAGCTCATCTCCTCCTCGTCCCCAAACGCGTGCGCAAGCGCCACGGCGAGCGCCAGCAGCGCGAGCCCGAAGCCGAACCGAGCCATGAATTCCAGCGCGAGCTGTTACCGGAGTTCAGACGCAGTCTCGTGCCAGAGCGAGAGGGTCCGTTGAAGTGTGAAACTGCGCCGTGCTCCGTTAGTCCCGTTCTGGAATAAACCTAACGAGCTTCCTTAGAGTCCTGGCTACAAGTAACGATCCGTGGCTTCTGCGTGCTCCGGTGCGTCCGTGGAGCAGTCGCGCGGGTTCTGCCCGGTTGCGGTCTAGACGGAGACGGGACAGCTGCCCCGTCAGCCAATCAGAGCGTCAGCTCCAGAGTGGGGGCGGGGCTTAGAGTAGCCACAACAATAAAACAGAAAGGGAGACGCTTCAT
>NW_015533303.1:0-443 GCF_001515645.1 Sinocyclocheilus grahami
GTGTGTGTGTGTGTGTGTGTGTGTATGTATACAAATCAATCAATCAATCAATCTGTCTATCTGTGTCTGTCTGTCTGTCCGTCTGTTTTCGTTTTTTATTAACAAATCAATAAATAATCAATATCAATGAACACTAAAATCAACACTCACAAAAATTTACACAAGCAAAAAAATAAAAAAATATCAATAAAATATGTACAAAACAAACAAATAATAAATAAGTAAAATGCATCCATTAAGCCATGCATTGAGTTCAGTTTTACGGGAATGCAGACATTCGTGGCATGTTTGTGTAAAAGTGTGAATGAGGGATCAAGGTGATTTTGTCCTTGTTTCTCTTTGCCTTTCTTCACTCTGAGAGTATCACGTGTGTGTTCCTGTTTGTCTTTATTTGGTCTTTTTCCCATTATTAGTAATCACCTGTTCCTTGTTATTAGTTATCC
>NW_015533304.1:0-443 GCF_001515645.1 Sinocyclocheilus grahami
TACAATTTCTGGTTCACTTGCAAAAAGGGCAGTGTGAAAGCGAACTGCCCCAAACAAAAAAAATAAACATTGTATTTGGTCTGGACCAAAGCAAGTGAACTAGCGGACTTTACTGGTGTGAATACACCCTAAGTTTCTGTTTCTATAGGGACTACGTCAACACGGACATGCAAACCACATGATTTCACAGGTTCTTTTCGGTCAATAGCTCTTGTAAACTGCTGTGAAGTGCATTGATTGTGAAGGTCTGACATGCTTTGAAGTTAAGAGCATTAAGAGACATGGAGGCTAATGTTCCCACGAGAGGAAGGCATTATGGGTCATTTCAAAACTCAACGCTGCCTTCACTACCAGCCCTTTCTTTCCCTCTTTCAGTAGTCTGAAATGTGACTAACAGAAAGCAGGTGTCTGATGCACATCATCAAGTGCCTCTCTCTCTCTCT
>NW_015533305.1:0-443 GCF_001515645.1 Sinocyclocheilus grahami
CAATAAGAATAGATCACAAAAATTGCACAAATATAAGGGTGTAAATAACAATGATATTATTATACCATTATATTTGTGCAGTTTTTGTGATCTATTATTTTGAATTCTACTGTTGCAGTGCAATTACTTTTTTTTTTTGTCAAAAGCAGAAGCTAGAACTGATATCAGTTGACAAAAAATCTCAATCTCTGTCAGCTCCTATTGGGAGAGCAAGAGACCAATAACTGCATACCTTAAACCTACATTTGATTTTCAGTGCAGCTTACTTTTATGATCATGGCCCTGGATATTCAGCAGGCCAGCAGAATCAGGTGAAGCACTGGAGACGGATATCATCTGACACATTTATGTCAAAACTAAGACGTCTGCTAGAGTTCTTTAGTGTCCCTTACATCAGTCTAACCTGTCTAACGGGAGTGTTACAGTATCACCCAGGTGTCTGC
>NW_015533306.1:0-443 GCF_001515645.1 Sinocyclocheilus grahami
AACTTTACCGCTTTTTGTTGCTAGTCAGTATACTGTAAAGTTGCTCATATACGTTCCTAGAGCTGGAAGTTTTGCATTACATACTGTAATTACCAAGACAAATTATCAACATATCAATCACTACTCACCAAGATTGCTGACAGCTGCTTTACCGTGCATTTTATTATGTATTTATGTATGTGGTTACAGACAAATCATACAGAAACATCAGATTGCTTCTGAATTTCTCTGCACGGGTGACATGAGGTCCACTGACACAGTCTTCACTCCTGTTGGTTGTCGCCAGGTGCGTCACTAGAGCAGGCAAAGTGCTGGAAGTTGCTGGAAGTCGCTGATGTGGATTTAGTGCACATACTGTAAAACAGTGCAATGCAGATTTTCATTTTATTTTCGTTTTAAAAGTTGTATTATATTATGTTGGTAACACTTTAGAATAGGGAACA
>NW_015533307.1:0-443 GCF_001515645.1 Sinocyclocheilus grahami
ACTACAGCTCTATAACAACTATGTAACTAAGCAGTGGTGACAACGTGTTAAATAACACAATTACCACGAAACTACCGACGCTTTACTACGCCATTGGTATTTTAAACGATAGTTATGGTAAAAGCGCAGTAAATGAGTTTACATCACTTCACAGGTACAGTACAGGCGAACCACACGAAAATTAAGCAAAACGTGGTCAAATCATGCGCTCTTACCTCTTCAAATCCAAAAAATGAACGAATGTCAGGAAATGATGATGATTATTGTAGAAAAGGCCGGCTATATATATATATAGAGAGAGAGAGAGAGAGCGCCATTAGTGCCCCCTTGTGACTTTAAGAGGTATTGCTTTGACTCAGCATTTCACTTTACAGTATTAACAGGACGCAGTTCAGAGCACGTTATTCGCTGTTGTTGTTTTCTACTGAGTGCGTTTATACACA
>NW_015533308.1:0-443 GCF_001515645.1 Sinocyclocheilus grahami
AGTCAATCGGGCAGAAGTCCAGTCAATGCTAGGTTGGTTAGATCATTGTGCAAGTAACGCCAAAGGGGCCAGTGACCATAATTTACTGGGATCAAACCACTCTGTCTAACTGCTTCCCCACAGCCACAGCACTACCTGTCGCCCAGGTGTAGTGGTGTAGTTCCATGGTGAAATGGTTAGCGCTCTGGACTTTGAATCCAGCGATCCACGTTCAAGTTTCGTGGAACCTGCATGCTTTCTTGCAGCAGGAAAAGAAAAAAAGTTTGGTGGTGGTGCTGGCAAGCCTGTAAGTGATTTACTCTTTGTGGCCCTGTGAGCAACAGCTGCTCCTGTTAAATATCCATGGTGTAATGGTAAGCGCTCTGGACTCTGAATCCAGCAATCCGAGTTCAAATCTCGGCTGGACTTGCACTTGCCACTGCTGTGCGCAGGACCCGCTCCAA
>NW_015533309.1:0-443 GCF_001515645.1 Sinocyclocheilus grahami
ATGTTCAGACAAAATCCCTTACAGAAAAAACACATGAAAGAGACTAATTACAGTATATCATTGAAGTGGAGCATTTTAATGGCCCTGAAAATAACAATAAAATCCAAAGTGAACCTAGGAATCTCCCTCTATACACGTATCCGCCATTAATATGCACACGATCTCCTCGCATAAGACACTGTGATTACGGCCTTCTCTTCACAGACTAATAGAGCTTTTGGAAGAGGAATTTTTGGAAGACGACTCACAAAACATCTCCATTTCAGAGTCAAGTATTTGTTGATAATTGATTGCAAGGATGAAGGAAGCTAGTGTATTATAAACAGCCTCATGCTAATCCATATACAACCCTTGTGTTTGAAAAGACTCTCCTGAACTGCTTCTAGAAGATTAATTTATATTTCCCAGTAGAGGGTCTCTGCATACCCTTCAAATTAATAGCA
>NW_015533310.1:0-442 GCF_001515645.1 Sinocyclocheilus grahami
ACACACACACTCACACACACACAAACACACTGGAGATGACATACACTAACAAAGAAAAACACACTCAGTGTCCCTTCTGGTAGAATGTTATTCTTAATGATTCCTTTTGTGATTATCATTTATAGTTTTGTATAAATTATTGATTTTCTGGAGGTAGTGTGTACCTGGTATATCTGGCAGCAATTTACTTCTTACAGTGCTCGTAACTTCCGGTATCCATCCTCCAAATCAGCTCAAAGCTGCCAAACTATAGACCTACCGTTGGTATGTAAATATGTTCCATAACACCTGTTATGGATCTGCTTGGCTCTTGAGAGTTGCAGTAGCCAATCAGATGTACTTCCTAATCCACATAACAAGTTATTCCGTTCCCTAGTCAACGATCATTCTGCAGCACAATATACAACCTTTTGTTTTACCCTCCTCCTCCCCAGCTCCACCT
>NW_015533311.1:0-442 GCF_001515645.1 Sinocyclocheilus grahami
TGGACATATATCGACGAGTGAAATAATCACTGCAAGTCGAGCACCAGGTTTCTGAACCCAGAAGTGTGAAGTGAAGTGACCCATCCAAAGTGCACACACACAGCAGTGAACACACACAAACCGTGAACACGCACCCGGAGAAGTGGGCAGCCATTTATGCTGCGGCGCCCGGGGAGCAGTTGGGGGTTCGGTGCCTTGCTCAAGGGCACCTTGAAGTGGTATTGAAGGCCGCTGCACATTCCCCCCCCCCACCTACAACCCCTGCCGGTACGAGACTCGAACCCACAACCTTTGGGTTATGAGTCCGACTCTCTAACCATTAGGCCACGACTTCCCCATAAAGAAGCTTGCCCGTACGGGTATCGAACCCGTGACCTTGGCATTATCAGCACGTTATCAGAGGGGGTGCCCATCGAGGACCTACCCTAGAAAGGGACAGAAA
>NW_015533312.1:0-442 GCF_001515645.1 Sinocyclocheilus grahami
CACACACACACACACACAAATAAATACACACGCATAAATAAATGAGTAGCTTTATGAAAACACAGTGATAGTGCTCTCTTTTGTTTATGGCTCTGACCTACATACTACAACAATACCAATCTTAGAACTTGCTCCATCACGAAAAAACCTTCCTGATTCATTCATATTCACTAATTATGATGCTGCTGTAGAGATATTCTATTTAACCACTGACACAAAAAGCTTCTATGCATCATAGTTCAGCATATTTTGTCATGTAGGGGTCTATGGTCAGGTTTGTAGTCTGCATACAGACCTGTATATGGTTAGTTCAGTATCAGGACTGAGATTTTGGAGCGTGATGAATGTTCTAGCTCACAGCTGAGCCAAACGTGGCCACAAGGCATCTGCTCTTCCCGCTGGTGTCATCTGGAGATAATAAGCCAGTCCAGCTGGATTCAAG
>NW_015533313.1:0-442 GCF_001515645.1 Sinocyclocheilus grahami
AAATGTTCTTCCATAGTTAAGACTGAAAAAAGTTTTCCATACAACTTCACAAGCCATGCAAGAGCCAATAATGTCATGGTGGTAGACCTGCAGCGTCTTTGATTTTAGAGCTTTTTGAATATCAATTTTTTTGGCTGGTTTACCACATCATGCACATCAGAAGATGGGGCTTTCATGGTGCTTTTTTTGTTTTTTTTGGAGTCTGGAGTTATATAAATGTCATGTGTAAAAGAGCTTGTTTTGTGTATCACTCATGTTCATTGGCTCAAGTTGCAGAACATTCAAGGTCATATTAAATGCTGAAGAAAATTAGAAGAGAATAAGAGTAACAGAGTTGAAAGAGGGAGTGTTTCCGCTACACTATGCATGTGTGTTGTTAGTGGGGGGATGCTGTTTATGGTCAGGAGAAATAAAGAAACAACGCTTGGGCTCGCTGAGCCCC
>NW_015533314.1:0-442 GCF_001515645.1 Sinocyclocheilus grahami
GCCACTATACATTTTAAATGACTCCAAAGGCCGTTGTTTTATCTGAAAGGTGATTTGAGTGCCTATTTTAAGTGTTGCCCTGATAAGATTCAAAACATAAGAGCTGTGTTGTGAAGTGAGCTGAGGAGAAACATGACAGTGTGACAGCAGCATGTGATAAAATCACAACACTGGGGCTTAACCAAATATTACATATAGCCTACCAACTTCACCCAGTTTGGGGACTGGTGTTCAGATTGTTGTCCCAGCTGTTATGGTGACTGTAGCTATGTATGAAACTATATTTTCATAATGTTTAGAACATGGAGAAACAAACCTGAACAATCATGTGCACAGGAGTCAAGATACTTTTTAATGTTCAAGATCACCTGCATTGATCTGCATTTCAAAATGGCAGCATAAAAGTATACTCTAAAAAATGCTGGGTTAAATATAACCCAGC
>NW_015533315.1:0-442 GCF_001515645.1 Sinocyclocheilus grahami
GTAGAGGTCAGTGCACAATGGACTTGCTAGATGATAGAAAGCAATTACAATACTGTACTTTTTTCTTTTCCTTTAGTTTTTTAGGCTTTTCTACATACTGCAGGGCATGTCCTGACTGTGGGCTGATGTACAGATATCAAGAATGGACTGATGGAATTCACAATTTCAATGACCATATTCTCATCACCCTTCATTCGTGTATTGTACTACGTGCATCATTTCAGGTAAGAACACATTTAGTGTTTTACTGTTCTTATTTTTTTAACGTGTGCCTTACTATGTTTTATACTTTCTTAGACTCACCATTCTGTAAGCCGAGCAATTTAAGTCCTTTAGCAAACAGAAAATAAGACCTTCCCTAAAAAAGCCACAGTACTCCATGCCTACATGCACTTTTAAGCCATGACCTCACACGGCTACTTATATTCTTGTTACAAATGTG
>NW_015533316.1:0-442 GCF_001515645.1 Sinocyclocheilus grahami
ACATACCGGGTCCACGATGAGGGTGTGTGGGCCCTGCAGGTGAACGAGGCCTTCACGCACATCTACTCTGGCGGACGTGACCGAAAAATCTACTGTACAGATCTGCGTAACCCTGACTTGCGTGTGCTCGTATGTGAAGAGAAAGCTCCCATCCTAAAGGTAAGCTTGAGCTGCTTCGTGTTTGAAAATATAGAAATGAAGTCATTGTTAAATGTAAGTGTTCAGTCTATAAGAAAGCTGTTCTTATATATGATGTTTTCTCTGTGCAGATGGAATTGGACAAATCAGCTGATCCTCCTCAAGCAATTTGGGTGTCCACAACTAAATCATTTGTAAACAAATGGGTAAGTTACGTTTCAGAGATTTATACACAGTAGTGTATATGTACAATTGAAATGCATTTCAATCATGACAACTCTCGGAAGATTTTAGCATGGTGATG
>NW_015533317.1:0-442 GCF_001515645.1 Sinocyclocheilus grahami
TACGGCTGTGCTCACAATCAAGAGCCATGGTAGCTCATAACTGCATTTTAAAGTTTAATAGATCTAGGCACAGGCTTTTTTATATTTGTTTTCTGTCTCTCACCACATAATGGCACCCAGAAATAGTGAATTAATGTGTGTTTATTCACCTCATAACAAGAGCTGATGCTTTTAGGACAAAATAATGCTGGAAAAACTGAAAAATGTATCTTTAATCCAACAAAATTACCTTCTTGCTAAAAAGCAAAAAGCGGAGGGCAGCACTTTCAAGGCAATCAAGAACATAAAAGAACAACTTAACGCTATAGCTTTGCCCAGACTTTAAAAATAAAGCCTTTGTTCCTGAAAATTCTCTCATGTTGACAGATGGCTTCTATTGCATGTTGAGGTTGTACACTTTGATGCAATGTGTAACAGTGCTCTAAGAGTCAGAATAAACCCA
>NW_015533318.1:0-442 GCF_001515645.1 Sinocyclocheilus grahami
CCTCCGACGTGACGTCGAGAGTGACCGACTGAAAGGGAACAGATGCTCTTCCTGTTCAGTGTTTGGAATGAAAAACACTCCATTGGCAATAAGTAAACAAGCAGTATTTTTTATTGAAATTACTCCACAGGGTATCCATCTATGAGTGCAAATCTCCGCAGGTGCTCTTGAACCCCTGGGGAGATGTTGAAGGTTCAATCATGCTTCAATGTCTCCTTAAAATGTCCTAAGACATTTTAACATCCATTTACTTGATGTTAGCTTTTATTCATGCCGTTTATTGTGGTTTACTGAATGCATACTAAATTAGTAAACTAAAATAGCATTGCATTCTAGTTAGGATAGTCCACATAATATTAACCATTTAAACCCGACACCACCTGCACGAAAAAATTCTAAATCAAATTACTAAGCAACCCCTGAATGGAATAACACAAAATAG
>NW_015533319.1:0-442 GCF_001515645.1 Sinocyclocheilus grahami
ACTGAAAGGAATCAATGTTAGACTGGACATCCATCGGCACTGAAACGTGTTCAGCAAACAGAGAAAATGAGAAACTAGTGTTTTCTTAGTGTAACTCTCACACTCTGAAAGCAGCCATTTCTCACACTCTCACGAGTCCAGTGCCAAACCGCACACAGATCCTGAGTCATCAGCCTCACAGCGACGTGTGACATCTCTGTTTCTCTGCTGCGGGCGCGTGAATGGAAGTTTTTTTGTAGTCTGATCTCACGGGGTTTGGTCGTTATGTCAGCGATTGTCTGTGGAGCGCTGAGAGAAACAGAGAGAGGGAACGTCTGACCCTGTGACGGAGAAACAAACCCCCTGAGAGAGCGGCCAATTTGACCCGGCACAGTCAGTCAGACGCAGTGTTTTTTACAGCACGTGCTCTGCCAATGTCTTCTGTGTGCAGTATTCTGAATTA
>NW_015533320.1:0-442 GCF_001515645.1 Sinocyclocheilus grahami
AATATTTCATTGATGGTCCATATGATTACACTGTATGTCTGATGGACTAAATATGGTTAATATCTGAATGTGGTAACTTTTTATTTATAAATTCACAACAACATATCACTTAATCTCCTGTATACATGAAAACCTACCGTGAATATAATTAGGCTACAGCAGATCATGTATCATTACATTGTCTATTTGATCCAAATATGTGTATTATTACTTTTTTAATTCACTAATTTAATGAGTAATATTAATAAATGTGTATTATACATTTTTCAAAAACACTAATTCAGTTGTCTCCTGTAGGCTATGAATTAGGTAGACTATGATATTCAGACCAGCAGTGAATATCCAGATATTTTTATCCGTAGTGCAGATCATCTGATATCTTAATGTAATGTTTATTTTTAAAAGCACAATATGTAAGATTTTTTTATTAAAATATCCAAAA
>NW_015533321.1:0-442 GCF_001515645.1 Sinocyclocheilus grahami
CACACACACACACATACATGCACATGATATTCTGCAGGCTCGCTTAGCCTACACCAAACACACTCACCAGGTGATCAATATGAGGAAGGAAGAGTTTTATATCCGACTCTGTTTGTTTGAAACTGAGAATCAAAGGAACGTGAGTATCTCATTCATCACAGTAAAACTGATGACAGCAAACCGAGGCCTGAAGTTTATTTTACAGCCTGTCTGTGTGAAAGGAAATCTTCTCGAAATCTTCTCCATTGAATATTAAACCACAAAGAAGAGATCAGTTTAATTGCCACTTTACAGAAGTGAATAAAACACCAGTAGACCACATGGATTTAAAACATGCTGTAGTGTAGGCTATTGTATAAATATTATTGTGTTCTAATAATGCTGGAAAACGGAAATGTCATTTTACTGAATATATATATATATATATATATATATATATATA
>NW_015533322.1:0-442 GCF_001515645.1 Sinocyclocheilus grahami
AGGCAGTTTGAGTGCTGGTTCGGAGCCAGAGCCTAGTTTCAAATCGATTCTTTGTCTTTCGACATCCAAAGCACCAGCTCCGAACCAGGAAAAGTGGTTCGTGAGTAGCACCAAAACATTGCTGGTCTAGAAGTAAGAACCGCTTGCATCAGGGACTGGGAGCGGGGATACCGTGACCAACAAGATGAACAGAAACTTTTTACTGCCATTTTTGAAATAGCAGCTAAACACGAACACGTTGAATTTGCCGTGTTTGGATGTCGATGTAGGTTCGCATAGCCATGAACATCGATTGCAATTCAATGTCCGCCATTGTTGATGTTGTGTTTAGGCTTGTTCGGGCTGCATCGGCGCTGCAAGGACCGGTCGGTGTGCCGCAGGAGTGATTGGAAAGTAGACGACTCACTTTATGCTTTTGGGGAAAGATGGGACTTATTCAGTG
>NW_015533323.1:0-442 GCF_001515645.1 Sinocyclocheilus grahami
TTTTAATGATGAGATTTTACTTGAATAAAATTAAATATACAGTTTGTGTTACTGTTTTATGCAAGATAGAGCTCACCTCTCTGTTTAGCAATTGAAAATCAACAATTAAGTAATGTCTTTCAGTTGTAGTTCCTTAAAGGATGCCTTAAAATTTTGGAGGGAAAGCTGCAGATAGCTGATAGAGTGGTGGTCCAGTAGCCAGATGCTAATCCAGAGGTTCCAGTCTTCTTTTTGCATTAAAATGTATTTTCTGGAAGAAAAATCTGTCTTTACCTGAATCCAAGTTGTTCCTCTGTTGTTTTTACTAGTTTGTTGTCATTATCTCACTCTCTGTCTTACTTTTTGGCTTAATCTTTTATAATTTTTCAGGAGCTCATTTTCAGAGTGTCTCTCTCATTCTCTCTCACACACACTCTCTCTCTCACACACACTCTCTCTCTCA
>NW_015533324.1:0-442 GCF_001515645.1 Sinocyclocheilus grahami
GGTTAATCTCTCTCTCGCTCTCCCCTCAGTCTCACCAGAGCAGTCGCATGACCATCTTCGAGAGGGAGAACTTCCTGGGCCGCAATGTGGAGCTGTGTGATGACTACCCTTCTCTGCAGGCCATGGGATGGTGTGGTCCTGAAGTGGGCTCCATGCATGTGCAGTGTGGCGCGTGAGTCTCTTCTCTGTATTTTAATGATCTCCTTTTGGCACAGAAGTACCTAACCCTCATTTCTCCATCTATGTGTGTAGTTTTGTGTGTTACGAGTTCCCAGGATACAAGGGAAGGCAGTACATCATGGAGTGTGAGAGGCACAGCGGAGACTTTCAGCACTGGAGAAACTGGGGTTCCCACAGCCAGACCCCTCAGATCCAGTCCATCCGCAGAATCCAGCACTAAGAGCTCAGACTCACCGGGGGACACTACACCGATCACCCTGCC
>NW_015533325.1:0-442 GCF_001515645.1 Sinocyclocheilus grahami
CTACTTGCCCATTTAATGCTATAAAGTTGCCTTGACAATCGGTGTGGTTAAAAATCACTATATAAAAACCGACTAGACATCACTCAAGTAAACAGTTTCACAGTACTCACGCATAGCATAATGTTCTCAGCCCAGTCAAAAAAAAAAAAAAAATCCTGTCATGCAGCCAGCCGTTAATCAAAACCCTCAATTCGGTACCTCGTGTTTTGCCCCAGGGTGGCAACTGGAGTTTGGATAAATGTAAAGTTAGTGGCTTGTGCAGAAACTGGACTCAGAATGCATGACCTTACAAAAAGGTACTGGAAAGTTAGTTTAATAGTGTCGACCAAGAAACAAACTGAGTACATGCACATAACGTCAGACTCAGCAAGGTCAAGACAGACAAAGCCATCTTGCGGCTTCAAAAAGCTTATTAAAACAGCTAGATTTACATGATCAGTGT
>NW_015533326.1:0-442 GCF_001515645.1 Sinocyclocheilus grahami
ACGAGCCTCAGTCACGCCGACTCCGACTTCTTCCTTTCCCCTAAATGAACTTTATCACACAGTGCCAGTATCCATCTCAGCCAGGGGCCTTGGAAAGTGGATATAGCATACCCCTCCACTTCGGGTTGGACTGGCCAGGGTTTGACCAGCTGCTGGACTTGAACAGTAAGACATCCAGTGAGGAAGATGAAACAACATGGCAGCCTTGTCCTCTTATTTTACTGTGTGGCAACTTATCAGGGTGAAGAAAAACAACTGTTGGTTATATTCCCCAAAGTGGAAAGATGTCAAACTCTGATTCATCCACTTGGAGAGCAGGGAAGATAATCTGCTGCACATCTGGAAGGTCCTGGAAGAATTGCAAGGGACTGGGACCAACTTGAAAAAATGCCACCCGAGATTAATGTAGGTGCAGTACCTGGGTTTCTGATTTGGTCATGGA
>NW_015533327.1:0-442 GCF_001515645.1 Sinocyclocheilus grahami
CTCATGCGTTTGTTCTATTGTGCATACTCTCAGATCCTCTCTCTCACACAACTGTTCCATAAAAGTATTCCCTCATGAGCGTAGAGATTGTGCCATGCGGAATGAATCTGACATTAAATGAGGATTGCTAAAGGTGCACCGACGCTACACTGCTGTTATCCACTATATGAGCGGAGAGTTACACAATGAATAAGAGACATTACCGACTAATTTAGTAAATTAGCTTTAAATGAGAGCACAGCGATGAAATGCAAAATTGCAGTTTGCGAGGTGAGAGACATGTTTGTTTAGTGCGCAGGCTGGTTATAATTCCCCGGATCTTTAATTGCATAATCATTTGAGATACCCCAATCCATGTACTCATTTGTTTTGCTGCAGCTTGATTATGTTTTCCACTTGTGTGGATCTCTGTGCATGAATGTAATTAAAATACCTGGAAAAA
>NW_015533328.1:0-442 GCF_001515645.1 Sinocyclocheilus grahami
ATGCTCATTTTCTCTCCTGGATGCTGTCTTGCAGCACTTGTTGTGTGTGCTGTCCATAACCGCAGAACTCTTTTTTGCTTTGCAAAGAATAGGTTCTTCTATAACATCAAGTCTGATAGTTAATTTCATCTGTAATTTGAGAAATGTTGTAGGCTGCTCTTATTCTTACAGACAGTTGAACTTGTGTGGACTTGTCAACATCTGAACGATCATATAAAATATATATTAACTTGAGTTTATGGATAATTACACATTTTAATATAAAAAAATTACCGGTTGAAAGTGAGTGAATAGTTATATTTTTTAAAAATCGTCAATCTTTGCTCATGTGATCACAGAATGCTTTCACCTAATCACCAAGGCTTTAAATATGGCGTTATTTTAATGACAAATGTCGAGAGCGCATAATTGTAGTGCGAAAGCACATTAATATAATGCGCGA
>NW_015533329.1:0-441 GCF_001515645.1 Sinocyclocheilus grahami
CTCCCCCCACCGGTACGAGACTCGAACCCACAACCTTTGGGTTACAAGTCAGGCTCTGTAACTATTAGGCCACGACTTCCCCTGAGATTTCTTCTCACACTGAATGTGAGAAACTGTGCTTATGACCATGTTTACAAAAATTACAAAATGGTTTACAGTATTAGAATAATATCACAAATATTAAACACACCAGACCCCCTTTCTCGATGCTGAGATCACGTTGTATAAACTGAGAATTCAACAGATGGTGGCTGCTCAGAACAATCTCAACAAAAACAGAACTATTTCATCCACAGATTAACAATTTATAAGACAGATGTATTGCAACAAACGCCACATCGCTATTCTGAAATTACAGGACACTTCAAAATTGTGAATAAAGACAAACTTTAATGTCATTCACTACCGCCAGCCTGCTGAATTCTCCATGTAACGTTAAAA
>NW_015533330.1:0-441 GCF_001515645.1 Sinocyclocheilus grahami
CTATGGCCACGATGAGATCAGAACCCAGATGCTGGATTATGTCATTGAGACCTTCTACCCAGAGATCCACCAGAATCACTCAGACCGCATTGAGAGGAATACTGCTTTCTTCAGAGAGGTAGACTGAAATCTATTCATTGGTTTTAATAATACCATTGCTGTGGCTGTGGTTTTGATCCATTGAAACACCAGGCCATTTTTTTTATTTTTAGTTCCTGCAGTTGCTTGTTGGTCTTCAATCATCTTCTTATCCTCAATGACCTTATTTACCTGAATGACTTTGGCAGGCTACCATCATCAGATTTAGCTTCTTATCCACTAAGACTAAGTTAGCGCATGTTAGCACTGTGCAGTGATTAAATTAGCTAATATAAATTAAAAAATTAAATTTTCTTTAAATAGAACTATTGTACATTTAAATGTATTTGTGACTTACTAATA
>NW_015533331.1:0-441 GCF_001515645.1 Sinocyclocheilus grahami
ATAGGAAAAATAATACTTCTCTCAAAAGAAATTTTAAGTAGACATGATAATCCATGTTTTTCTCCAGTGTACAGTTTTTTTGTTGTTGTTGTTTTAAAAATTCATATTAAATTGCAAATTGCATGTGATGTGCCAAGCAATCAGAGCCGAACTGTAATGTTGCATCCCTAGTGTACACACAATTTTTATACTGAAGTGACTCTATTCTGTACCTGATATTGGTGACCGGTTCATGGTTCTCCTGCTCTGAATCAAACATGACCTCAAAGAGTGAACCGTCCTCTGTTTCCTCATCGTCCTCCTTCACATTCTCGTTTACGGTGTCCACCACCATATCTGATGTCTGTTCATAATACTGAACAAGCTCTCTTAATTCATTCAAACGCTTGTGCACCTCCTTCAGTTTCCTGCATTGAGTGGCAAAACAGACATCAAATAAAA
>NW_015533332.1:0-441 GCF_001515645.1 Sinocyclocheilus grahami
GAAAGGAAAAATTTTAATCGCATCATATGACCCCTTTAAGAGCACAAATATTATAGGCAAGTAGGGCTGGCTGCACAAAAACGTTGCCTTTGCATAGTTGCAGTAAACTGTGACAGATTCACAAAACAACCAGTTTAGTAGTTCACGAGCAGAATTATAGGTTGTTTATAGGTTGATTATCAGACAATGCTGCAACCAGTGGGAACAATTCTATTTATGATGCTTTATCATATCTTAAGTTGAAAGTTTCAGTATATTTTCGCACAGCAGTGATCTCTTTTATCACAAAATATTAAGCAAAAATTAGTTTTTCTGTGATTTGACCCCTTTAAAGGTGAAATATTTCGCAATAAAGTGGATTCTTGAAATATGACAGAGAAGTAGGGCTGGTTGCACAAAAAAAAACATATATATATATAATAATAATAAAAAAATATTATA
>NW_015533333.1:0-441 GCF_001515645.1 Sinocyclocheilus grahami
TAAGTGGGCTCCCCCAAAGTCCACGGTATAGTTCCAACACTGATTGCAGAAGAACGTAAAAATGAAGGTTTTAAGGAGACCCGTCCTTAAACTTTGCCTATTGTAAACATAATTGCATAACTTTTCCTAGATTTTGTATTCTTCTACGCTTTGCAAACCGTAATGGAGTGTTTTCTTTAAGCCTTTCTTAACTCTAAAAGGGGCAAGACATCAGGATCTTATTAGGAGGCAAATAATACAAATATTTTATGTATGTATGTATGTATGTTTATATCCCCCAGGATACCCCACCCCTTTCTGCTGGAAATTAAATCACACACAGAATTACTAGAAGCAACATAAATAATCAAAATATAAACATTTATCATTAAGCAAGAACACCCATGGACAAAATATGTCAAATTAAATGTATTTGTAATAAAGCATAGTTTACAATAGTAC
>NW_015533334.1:0-441 GCF_001515645.1 Sinocyclocheilus grahami
GAAGTATGGTGGTTCATTATGCTATTTCTGTATGGTGTATTTTAATATCTCAAGCACATTGATTAATCATGTCTGGTCAACTTTACTTAAAGTTTATTAAATGTTCTTAACATCATGCTCAAAATAACCTTGCCTTTAACACAAAGTTGCAGCAACACCCCATTTATTTTTAAATCTAATTTTGGCAGACAAGTCATTAATGATAAAATAAATGGACCTTGAGATAAAGAGCTAATGATTGTACCATGGCCTTCGATTATCTGTGTTATCATCAGGTTTGTGACCGAAAAGCTTGTTGTAGTGATGTTGTCTTGTAACATGAACATCTTTGTCATTCTGAAACAAAAATGAGCCAAACAAATAGTTACTGTACTAACCAGCACTTGTTGTTTGGGGGTAAAGCGTCTCAGGTTACTTATGTAACCATGGTTCCCTGAGTAG
>NW_015533335.1:0-441 GCF_001515645.1 Sinocyclocheilus grahami
CATATCTGCCATTCCTAACATTACCATAGTGAATTGGAAGAAGGCGAGATTCCCGTTTTAAACATTTGCGTGTGTGTGTGTGTGTGTGTGCGCGCAGTTTTTTCTAATGAGAAATCCTCTCTAATGTATAGGCCTACTTTTCAGTAGAGATGCCCAACAGTACAGAAATATCTTAATAATAGGTCTACGAACTTAAAAAGTAAAATTCATTAAGACAAACTTTGAATGTTGGTGTGACAGAACTCTGAAACTTTGCTTAACAGTTTATAAGCTAATGTCGTTGATAAGCCTTAAAGTTTAAATGTTTGAATGTTTGGGTAGCGTGAAGAAAGATTTGATTTCGAAAGTTATATTTTTTAAAATAAAGGTTCTTTATTGGCATCGTTGATTCCATGAAGAGCCTTTAACATCCATGGGATGTTTCCGTTGATCCAAAGATTC
>NW_015533336.1:0-441 GCF_001515645.1 Sinocyclocheilus grahami
GGGGGAGTGCTGCAGTGATCCTAGGCAACCATGGGTGAGGAGGAAAATTCGTCAGCTTTTGTAAGTTGTAAACTCAAGCATTTGTATCAATATAAAATGCTAATAAAATGTTCAAATATTTAATATAGTGTTCTACACCATTTTAGTGGTGGTATTGTAGCTATACAAACATATAGGGCCTACTACTACTTATGAATCAGACTTTGCGTCAAATCTGGATCAGAACATTTTGATTCAGGGTAGCAAGCAGCATTTCAGTACCACCCTGACACTACTCACTATTCACAGTCTAGCAACCATTTAGAGGACCCTAGTACTGCATAAGTAGTAAAGGGGAAAAACTGATGATTGTGGATATTGTGGTGCCATGTTAGAAACAATTTTTATTTTTTTTATTTTTTTTTTGCGGCAGAGCTCAAAGAAAGCAACTAGCTGAAACCC
>NW_015533337.1:0-441 GCF_001515645.1 Sinocyclocheilus grahami
TACATTGTAATTGTCACAGTTTCTGTTAGTTAGTATTACTACTTTGACTGTATTTTTGATCAAATTATTTTGATGGTAAACATTATAGATTGCTTTCAAAAACTATATAAAAATGTTTGAAAAATAATAATAAATTATTTTCATAGTTAATAAATAAGTTTGTACTCATTAAATGTCCACAAAATATAAAAACAGTATAATTGAAGCTTAATTTGGTATTAATGTGACTAAACAAGCACCTCTAGTGAAAGAAAGCAAATCAAGTAAGTGTGGATTAAACAGAGACAATGGAATTAATGTGTGCCCTTATAACAGATGAGCCATTACATACAGCCTCACTATTCTGAACACACATGCGCGTCAATAGCCCAAACAATAAATAATCAGACCAATAGGATATACTCACTTCAACTTCCACTGGAAATCTCCCTATCATGCAGA
>NW_015533338.1:0-441 GCF_001515645.1 Sinocyclocheilus grahami
ACGGAAGAACCGGAAGTGGGATGAGAAATGAGACAATGAGAACATGCTTCCAGGTTTTGGCCTACAAAATCACATCATCCCGTACTCAAGCACTGTTAGTACACTAAAGTACAGCACACTTCTTCCTTTAAAACACTGCCAATGAAAAATATTGCATCTCAAAAAACACAAATAGTTAGCTCATTAGTGAGGTTGTTGGCCAACTAGTTCTAGTGACTTGCTCCTAGTTTGTTCTTGAGTCATTGCATATAGCATATCAAGCTGCTACTCTCACTAAAGACGTTTCATAGACCACTGGAGCCCCAAACAAGGCCAAAGCTGATTTCTTTCTGATATAATGACCAATGCAACAATTTGCATGCAACTATCATTGCTAATAATCAATTTTGTAAAAATGTAAACTTTTTTTTTTGTCTGAAGTATTTTGTTGTAAGAAATTGA
>NW_015533339.1:0-441 GCF_001515645.1 Sinocyclocheilus grahami
CTTGTTGTAAAGTCAAAAGGCCTTTCTTAACAGTCAGGTAGGACAGGCAGAAAAGTCACCACGAGCTTCCTCAACGAACCGGCTATCTGCGGCCGTGAAGGTGAATATCTTTTATTATTCCTACCCCTCAGATCCTACTGCAGCTCCATGTGACTGCTTCAGATGGCTCAAGACGATTGCTTTTTTGATGAACCTCGCCATACATCGGCTGACTAAAAGGAAAATATCAGAGCCGCTGCGCAGGGCATCTGTTTCCAGTCCCCTTCACTCCCAGGCCAACTCCTCAGGCTCAGACTGGAGTGTCATATGGTGTTAGGTTTACACCCTTGGGCCACCCGCCCGCTCGCTGATGAAAGGTGCAGCACTTGACAGAGTCTGCACTTTAGCCATGTCTCCAATGTCAGGGGTCATCAAGGACACAGTAAGCGGCAGGAACGCACC
>NW_015533340.1:0-441 GCF_001515645.1 Sinocyclocheilus grahami
AAAAGCTTTTCAAATTAAAGATGAAGATGGAGTTAAGACAGGAGCTTCAAGATTCCATGTTTGTTTCCATGATTCCATGACCTGGGAAGGGGATATAAACCCTCCTGAAGTACCCAAAATGGAGGACGACATTTTCAGAGATCAGCAGTCTTTGGCACCCTGCTCTTCCATGATGTTTGGTACTTGTGTAATGTTTAGAGAATATTCACCCTTAAATTTAGGTGAAGAGGATTAGGAGGGGAAAAGTGCTGAACTTTTTTTCCCACAGGTGCACGATTCACATCGGAAATTGAATGAGCTAAAATCTCTCATAGATTTCTCTCACTTGGGTCATTCCTCTCCTGAGCATAATTCAGTCGGAATTCGAATCGGAATATTCTATTTGATGCCTTAAAGCGGTAAATCTGCTATTTTAATGCTACTTGATCTTAGTTCTGCATT
>NW_015533341.1:0-441 GCF_001515645.1 Sinocyclocheilus grahami
TAGATTTTTCGGATGGCATTCTGTGACGACATCAGTGAGGCTTCGGACAGTGAAATATTCAGAAGAAAATTAGATCAGTGTGAATGAGCGATTTCTTGATGCATGCAGCCTGCAGTTTGCATCCTAAAGTCTCAGCACTCCCAAAATGCAAAATTTCTGATCAAGTCACACACGCTCTCATCTGCAGTCTTACCGTGTCCCTGTAGCTGCTGTCTTGCACATATGATGGTTGCACTCTTGTAACCTTTTGTACTATTCAAAACTGCACTGCATTCACTCCCACGACGACAGGCGACTGAAAAACAAATGGCCTGTTGCAGCTGAGGAACAATGGACTGACTGAAGATGGAAGGCACACAGCTGGACAGAGAGAGAGACTGAGAGAGAAAATTACTAGATACAGACACTGACAGTGGGAAGTTTCTAGGTAAACCCACTATT
>NW_015533342.1:0-441 GCF_001515645.1 Sinocyclocheilus grahami
ATGTTCATTTGAAAAGTCAGACTGCATATTAAAATGTATCTTCAATTAATTTTGTACTCTATTGGCAATTCTTATTTTAAAGATGATTCTACCACAGTTTAGTGATGTTTATGTTTAAAACAATAAAGAAAAACTAATTAAGGATGAGAAAATTAAAGTTGTGCATATGATGTTTGATCATTTCAGACTTTCACATATATTTGTCTTTTTTTTTCCCAGTAAAAATCTCTGAAAATTATTAAAACAAGATATATTCATTTGAAAGTAAAAGTGCATATTAAAATGTATCTTTTAATTTTTTTTACACTATTAGCAAATTGTTTTTTTTCTTATTTTATAGATAATTCTAACAAAATTTATTGATGTTTATGCTTACAATAATAAAACAATTCAAGATATATTATTTGAAAGACACAATTGTGATGTTTTTACTGAAAAATA
>NW_015533343.1:0-441 GCF_001515645.1 Sinocyclocheilus grahami
GTTTTTGGTCGTGTGATACCCTGTTATTTTTGTATAAAATGTACATTAATAGTATATCAATATGATAATCACACATTCCAAAAAGTACCATAGTATTACCATTACATTTTTACCAATTATATCATTATGGTTTTTCACACACAGTATACCATGAAAGTACCACGGTATTTTTGGATGTGCATTTTTAAAGATAGACCAGTAAGTCTGAAATTCAGTTTTCAATATATAAAAAGGAAGAACTGTGATTTTAGAAAAGATGATTTATTAATAAGCACCAGTGAAGAATCAAAAGCTCTGCAGATTCTCCACATTCCCCGTCTTGTGTTGCTGCTAATAAACCCCTCGTCCAGATCCACAGGTTCCTGCAGATGTTCCTTCAACACAAGCACAGAAAACATGACTCTAAGTCTGCTAATAAGCGTCTGAAACGCCAGGCCGTGA
>NW_015533344.1:0-441 GCF_001515645.1 Sinocyclocheilus grahami
AAGGTTTCATTTTATACACATCCATTTTTAATCAAGTAACTTATAATATCAACATTTGCTACTTTAATAATATTGATTTTATTATATGGGCTTATTATTAGTTTAAAATGTGATAATATAATGTGTCTTTATGTGCACATCAATTTTTAATCAAATAACTTATTCATGTTATAAATTGAAATATGTCGATATTTGCCATTTTAATAAAACTGATTTTATTAATAATCATCATATGGGCTTTTTATTACCTTAAAATGTGATCATGTGATGTTTCTTTTTATACAAATCCATTTTCAATCAAATAATTTGGTCATATTATATTTGTATAATAATTTTCATGGCAATATTTGCAATTTTAATAATATTTATTTTAACATTTTAAGCTATATTGGTAGTTCTATTAATAGTTAAGTGTGTGTGTGTGGCCAAATAGCTTAAAAA
>NW_015533345.1:0-441 GCF_001515645.1 Sinocyclocheilus grahami
TTATTATTATTATTATTATTTGGGACAACGGGTTTTCTAAACTTAAGAGCAAACAGCTAAGTAGATAAACAGTAGATGTCACTAAAGTCAAGCAACCAAAAAAAGAAGAAGAAGACCATAGAAACAACTGGATAATACTGTATAGGCCTAACTTTACTATTTTCTTGAGCAATCACTTTGTACATGGACTGTCTCTAAATTATTGTCCTATTTATTCTTTATGTTACCTAGGCTTACACAGAATCAGTCCAGTCTCTGCTCTGTGCTTCACTGAATATCAGAAAGGAGGAGAGAGGTAAGTTATTGAAGAAAGAATTATGTTTTTAGGTCGGCGTGCAACCAGTTACCTCTCCTTGTTGCTCCTTACTGCAAGAATGTGCATAATTACTCAGACGGCCCCCGAGCGACCCAACCTGCTGTCAAATAAGAACAGTGTGCTGC
>NW_015533346.1:0-441 GCF_001515645.1 Sinocyclocheilus grahami
CTAATGGATTTAAATTATGTGCCATACTGCTGTGAATTTTTTTTTCTTTTCTTTTTTTACTTTTTACTCCTAGACTTTTAATTAAAATGAAGATGATTTGGGCGGAAATTCTCCATTCTGCCAGTTTTATTTACTATAGTTACTGTTTGAAGAGTTAGACTTGTAGTCTGAACCTAAGAGGTCTGGAAATTTGTACTTAATTTTTTTCCCCCTTTCCATAGAGCTAAACTAATTAGATACTAATTTAAAAGCCATGCTTTAGGACATATTACAAAATAGGGTATCAAATGTTTTGAGGTTTTGCAGCTGACTGCACTCATGTGATCATTACTAATGGTTTTCAAGCACAATCCCTTTATTAGTTACACTGCCAGAGTATGCAGGGTATTTATTGTAAAAAAAAAAAACATCATAAAGTCTAGGCCTTTTTGAATGTCATTT
>NW_015533347.1:0-441 GCF_001515645.1 Sinocyclocheilus grahami
TTTTAACAAGAATTGGAGTATGTCAGAAAAGAAAATGAAGAATCATAAATATGTATAGAAGATTTACCCGTTTAAACTTGTTTTTATTTATTCAGTTTGGGTTAAAGAATGGTGTATTATTAAAAAAACAAACATTATAAACAGCACGTTCTATATCGAAGTATGATTGACACGACATGATCGGAGCTGTTTTTGTTGTTTACCATTAGCACGCGAATCCCCGTGTTAAACTTTCAAGACTTTAAAACTTTCAAGTTTATAACCGACCTACTTCTAAAAACAAATGTATAGTAGTTTTTGTAAAGAGATATGTTGCGTTGGAGCCGCTTCTAGTGTGAATACTCTGGCGAGTCTGCATGCTGACGCGAAACTCAAGCTTGCGGTGTGAAACAGACCCATCAGAGCCACTGAGGACGCAGTGGATTAGTTTTGTTTTTGATG
>NW_015533348.1:0-441 GCF_001515645.1 Sinocyclocheilus grahami
GGGCCACAGGACTGGGATTTGTGCTCAGGAAAGGCTGAGGTCTCAAAACAGGCCTGGAGCCAAAGGACTTTGAGTGAGGATGGTTTGAAGAGGAAGCAGAATGATCTGGAATTAGAGTTTGGATATTCCAGGACCCCATGCGATTCCATTGACGCCGGTTTGCCGGAGTTGACCCCTGCATCTACAAATTTTGTGGATATGTGTGACTCTTCTAGCTCAGCGAAGATCTCTGGGCAAGGTGCCTACCTCCAGCACCTGGACCGAAGTAGTCGGGCCTGGGTACTGTCCACAGGAAAGCCCCAGTCATCAGATGAAGTCCTCCCAGCCAGAATAACAGAGTGGCGACAGGGCCCAGGCGGAGATGGAAACATTTGGTACAACCCCATTCCTGAAGAGGACGACTCGAGGGCCACCGGAGGAGCAGCTCAGGAAAAATATGGA
>NW_015533349.1:0-440 GCF_001515645.1 Sinocyclocheilus grahami
TCTTTTTCTCTGTCGCTATGAAATAACTTGCTAGAGTCCTCTGTGTATATATTATATAGGCTATGTCTATATGGAATGCAGTCATATAGAGCTGTCTGTGTTTTGTTTTAAATTATGCTCTGAGCTTATAAAAAAAGGAGAGAGAGAAAGGAAAACAGTCGGCTTTCAATGTGTTTGTGTTTCTGTGTAATGGGAGCTGTCGTAAAGACCCTTTTACACTAGTGATGTGTGTTGTGTCTGATTCATCTAATGTGAACCCCTAGGGTTACTTGTTCCTATTTTAGTACATTATTCTGTATTCATGTCTTACACAAACACCCTATTTAAAGAGGCAAAACATCCCTTTAAGTTAAAATAATGATAATTTAAATAGATGGTATGTTTTATGGTTCACTGATGTTGGTTAATGATCACATGAGATGCAGGTAAAAAAAAAAAAA
>NW_015533350.1:0-440 GCF_001515645.1 Sinocyclocheilus grahami
CTTATTTATTCAGTGATTGTAAATTCCCAGGCAGAGCCAAATATGGACACAATTTATGGGAGTTATTAGATGCCACACTGCAGTCAGAGTTGTTTAGCACCCAGTTGAGGATGCAGAAATATAAACATACGTGATTTATTCAATCTTGTAATAACACAATCATTAGACAAGTCTGAAGACAAGAGCACAAGTTTATAAGTAAGTTTGTATGTAACTATATTCTTAAATAGCTTGTAATATCAAGTCAGAAAAGATGCAAGACATAGGATGAAGTTAATGGATCATTCTTGTGTTACTAAATCTTTGAGGGTCTGGTCATGGACATATAGGGACACTAACTGTGAATGACTGAAGATGCTCCATACAGATTCACAGAGGCAACAAGCCACTGTCTTCCAGGATATTTCCCCACAGGCCTACGAAGGCTACCTGAGTCTGTC
>NW_015533351.1:0-440 GCF_001515645.1 Sinocyclocheilus grahami
ATTTTTTGTTGTGTTATTCCAATGGGTGCAAAATTAACTTATAAACCGTGTGAGCTTATGTGCTCTTGTGTAAAAGTATATTTTTGAAATGCTGCGGACCACGTAATTTGCTGAACTGATGTTATCTGCTTTGCGCGGAAAAAGTGTAATCTGGGTTTTGGGCCAAACTAAGAGCAGCCTATACACTCTGAGACAATAGGCATAGAGCGGGTGGATGAATTCTGGCTTTCGCACAATGGCGCGGTCCATTCAGCAAGACTGTTGACCTCTGACCTCCCTCCCTCATCTCTCAAGATGCACTTAAACTGTTTGTCAGAACAACTGAAGTGCACAGCCAGATCTGCCATGTCATAGCCGTATGTTTCTGAAGGGCTGAGGACATGCGCACACACACAGTTAAATGTGTGTGTGTGTGTATATATATATATATATATATATAT
>NW_015533352.1:0-440 GCF_001515645.1 Sinocyclocheilus grahami
ATGATCCCAAAGTTTTAAAAGGCAGCGTAAATAACTAACATTGGTGACAAGGTTGTTGAGCTATTTAATAATTTATCTAAAAGATAAAATGAGGAAACATAATGAGATTATTGAATTTTTTAATTATAGGGAAAATCATGCAAAAGTAGAGATGCATGTATAAATTATGTATGCTTAGTCTAGTTAAAATTAATATTATTTAAAAAAAAATGTATACTTTCTATAATGAATTAAGCATATCAATTACAAAATTTTGTTAAATGGCTACTTGTCATACTTAATGTTTTCATTTTCAATGTTAATTTTTGTTATAGATTATCTAATCTTTATCACTTTGCTTATTTGTGTCATGATTGTTTTAAAGAAAATTAATATGACAAAGTTCTCAGAAGTCGTTCAACATGACATGTCTGCTTCTTCTCTACTAACCTCTGAGTGGT
>NW_015533353.1:0-440 GCF_001515645.1 Sinocyclocheilus grahami
CTTGTCATGTTCAATAACCTGGAACTGCAGTATGACACCTAGTCAAATAAGATGCCCAATATACAGCTAGTCATTTGGAGGAGAAAGAAAAAAAAACATTGAACAATATTAATCCTAAAAGAGAGTTTTGGAGTTTACTGGCTTAATATAAGTGCAAGACAAAAGAAAATCTTTAACGGATGTTCTCAAAAAACAAACAAAAAAATTCTAATTTAATGAGGATCTGACACTAAGGCTAAGTGTCCTTTGATTTGCTCACAACAGAAACAATCTTAAAACGATGTGATCCATAAAGAGGAACTTTTGAAGGACCTTCAATTAAGATCACCATCTAATAATATAAACACGTATAATGTGCACTATTAGACTACAATTCCATGCGGAGGCCAAAACACCTAATGAAACTATTTGAAAACCCAAAGCAATGAGCAGAGAGGACC
>NW_015533354.1:0-440 GCF_001515645.1 Sinocyclocheilus grahami
ATATATATATATGCAATACTGTTGGTAACTGTGTGTGTGGGTTTTTGTTTGAAGGCTAAGATGAAAGCTAATACTGAAAAATATATAAAACTGAAAAAAAAGACCTACTGATGGATATGGCAATGAAAATGGAAATTAGTGTCACAGATTTCAATAACTTGCTTGTGAGATAGGCCTACATTATTTTTGTTCAATCAGTGTATGGAGACTATTTGATTATTTAAATCAGTGTACATATCCGCTTTGCATATAGAGCTGACATATTTGTTCTCACTTTTTTTCCCAATTATACCATACACTGTAGGTGCAGTTTTTGCATCTGAACCTAGTTTAGTTATAGACTCAGTTTGGTTTAGTTTGACTTCCCTATTGCGCTCAAACAAAAAGCATAACATATTCTATTCTAATTTAGATTTTAAAAGTATTTCAAAAATAATGGT
>NW_015533355.1:0-440 GCF_001515645.1 Sinocyclocheilus grahami
TCAAATGAAGAGGGTGAGGGAGGTTAATGGGGTCTCACCAGTAATATGATCTCTAAATCTCAAACCCAGATTGCTACAAAAGCAGGCTGTACTCATTACTTACAGGCTTAGGATGGTTTCAGCTGTCTGAGAAAATGAATTGCAAATACTTTTGACTTAAATATGGTCGCTCCACTAACTGGTTCTGTCTTTGGTTCTGAGTTTTTCACTCATGGTATGGTTTGTTTATAACATTCATTGGTCTTGATTTACTTAACATTTGTCTGTTTTTAACATTTTTGTGCATAGTCAAAACATGCTGATCTTCTAACATTATCTAATAATTAACATTACATTAGTGCAAAATTTAGTGCAAAATAGTATGTCTTGTCAGTTTTTTTGCCTCATACATACAGGCCTCAGTTAGTGCAAATGGATTGAATAAAACTTAGAAAAAAAAA
>NW_015533356.1:0-440 GCF_001515645.1 Sinocyclocheilus grahami
TTACATGTAACGTTAACAATCGTTTAAACATTACCCATTCAAACTGCGATCAGTCTGCCAACACAATGGTTTAAACAGTTGTACTGTTTCAACAGCTTCACTCAGAAAATGTCTCAAAGTTTGTAGTTAGAGGGATTCCTCATTGAAACGCATGAAGTGGGATTAAATGGTTCCACAGTGAGTTATGGTGAAAAAAAGACGATGTTTTCCTTTAAAAATGTAATATCTTTACAAAGACATGCATGGAGCTTAAATATATTGTGGAATATGCATCATAGTAATTTTCACTTTCCCCACATTAGGACATGTTCAAGATTAGCTTGTTGACTGCAGTTTGCATGCGTTTTGTGCTGCTGTACCATTTCAGTCCATCTTAAAAAAACAAAAATAAGTACATTTATGAATCTCTGAATAAATAAATGCATAACAAATCTGCTCTG
>NW_015533357.1:0-440 GCF_001515645.1 Sinocyclocheilus grahami
TATCGCATATCGCATTTTTCTTCAATATCGCACAGCCCTACCTGGTAGAGAAGGGGGGTCGCTTTCTTTGATTCACAGAACCAACATCCATCAGTTAGAAACCTGAGGAATTCATCTTCCTGCATTGGACTGAGTGGGAGGGCTGGGCAGGCGGGATAAAAAAGGTCAGATTTGTCAGTTGTGAGCTGTAGCTTTGTTTGTTATCGGCATCTAACGTGTTGCATGAACCTTCTCAGGCTGGAAGTCGTGACAGTGATAGACACCAAACATACTGTCGATGGTTGTGCAATTGCAGCTTGGTTGTAAACAAAGTCAGCTTCTGTGCTTCACTGTATTTGTTATTGCTTTTGCATTGACTTTTTTGCACATGGCAGACCTGTAACAAAAGCATTTGAGGCAAGTCTTTTCATGGCAGCACCAGGTGCAACCACACAACCTGT
>NW_015533358.1:0-440 GCF_001515645.1 Sinocyclocheilus grahami
ATAATGTTCTTTTTAGCAACATCATATGACCCCTTTAAGCAGAAATTCTGGTGGTTCCTTTTATTAAAAAATATTTTTATTATTAATATATTGTATTATTGCATTTGTGACATACTTTTTTCACGTTTTACCTTCTAAATGTGTTTGATTGTGATGTGTGTTTATGTGTGCTCAACTATGTTTGTGTGTGCATGTTAGTGAGGCATGTGTATGTGTACACGCAAACATAGTTGTGAACACATGGCACAAACTCACTGAAAAGAGAAAGGGTGAAAGAGACATTTTGATATAGAAGTGATAGGTATTGAAGTAAAGTAGCCAAAACGAAAGAGGCCCATGAGAAAAAGAGCCAAGCCACCTTCTTATCTTCTCATGAGTCAGGAACACCTTGAATAACATAAACACAAAGACAAAAAAGCAACAGAAGGGAAAGCAACCAA
>NW_015533359.1:0-440 GCF_001515645.1 Sinocyclocheilus grahami
CATCATATGACCCCTTTAAATGTTGTTATAAGTTTTATTTTAATAGTGGTTCATCTCTATTTAGTTCAAAAGTACTTTATGGGGAAAAACACAACTACAATTAAATGGTGTAATACAGATTCAATCTTACTCATTTATATCTAAATTTAGCTTTTGACTATGTAGCTGGATCATATGAATACAGCTGGTGTTTAGGCTGTATTTCACCTCGGGTGGAGGAAAAGTGTACAAAATGTAACAGCCATATAACAGCGTAAGGTATGTTTGTATCCAGTTTTATGACTGTCTTTTTTAGCAACCACATAAATCTGGTATGATGGCTAAAAATCTTTTTCCTTTATAATTCAATCATTCAGAGGGTCTTTTTTGTGCCTGGAATTGTACACGTTACAACATATAACAGTATGTGTCAGTAGCCCACACATCAAGCTAGATCTGTC
>NW_015533360.1:0-440 GCF_001515645.1 Sinocyclocheilus grahami
TAAGTCTGTAATAAACTGTGCCAGACGAGACTGTTCCTGTGCTACGGAGATTTGCTGGGGTTTTTATAAATGACTCAGAGCTTGTGATGATTCACTTTCTTTACACGTAAGCTCAGAAACCAGATGCTGAGCGAAATACTGACCAAAGTATCTGGGAACAATAAACAACTATTCAAGCATTTTGGTTTTAAAAAGTTGAAAGTGTAAACGAAAGCAGCGTGTTTTAATTCAGTGATTCACGCCACGAGTAAAAGCACAGAAAATGCTGAGATTAGAATTGATTTATAAATGTATATAGGTTAAATAAAATAAATATTTTGTTCATCAAGGACGCATTAAAGTGATCAAAAGTGAGAGTAAAGACATTTATAATGTTATAAAAGATTTGTGTCTCACATAAATGCTGTTCTTCTGAACTTTCTGTTCATCTGTGAATCCTG
>NW_015533361.1:0-440 GCF_001515645.1 Sinocyclocheilus grahami
GAACATTATTCAGCTGCTCCTTGAAGCTGTTGGGTAACTGAGAGCTGAGAGTGAAGACAGAAGGGTACGCCGGTTCCCCGTCGTTTCTGGAGTGCGCTGTGGAGCTGTGGGTCGTTCCGTTAGTGGGGTCACTCTCGCCTCCACCTCCAATTGTAGACCTCTCAGCTTCTCCTCCTTGTCCCACAACGCTCCCCAATCTGGCCTGGATCTTCCATCTCAAACTCTGGAAGGCAACTTGGAAACGCTTGCTGAGGAGTGCATACAACAACGGGTTGATATCAGAATTGAACAGCACCAGCCAATAGGACAAAGTGACTGCTGATGGGGGAACGAAGCTGCTCGGTCGGGACAGGGCCGTTTCGGTGGCCTGCACCAGAGCTACACTTATATAGGGTGTCCAGCACAAAAAGAAAGTGGCGATGACCAAGAACAACCTCAAG
>NW_015533362.1:0-440 GCF_001515645.1 Sinocyclocheilus grahami
ATTTGCTGTGCAGTGTAAACACAGTCAGACGGAGAGCTTGTTTTCCCTCTCATGTAATGTTTCAGTTTAATTCTGCAAGTCCTCAGGTGAGCTCAGCACTAAAGCAGATTCAATTTCAGCGCCGCCACCTCGCATCTCCATTAGTCTCCCTTTATGATGTTCGTTTCACGATGACCCAAAAGGCTCTAAAAATAACATTAATGGCTGATGGGGATTAAGTCTTTGGGAGCATGTAGCAGTAGTGGTGATATTTAGCCCTGAAGACTTAAACTCATCTGTTTGGTGTGGCAGGACAGGAAGTAAAGACTCACCCGCAACTGTCCTCGTGAGAGGAAAAAATATTCAAGCTCCTTTCATGTTCAAGTGCACTAGAACCAAGTGGTTTATCCATTCAACATCTTGTGATTCGGTAGCTTGAATATTTGCTTATTAAAAAAAAA
>NW_015533363.1:0-440 GCF_001515645.1 Sinocyclocheilus grahami
GAACATTATTCAGCTGCTCCTTGAAGCTGTTGGGTAACTGAGAGCCGAGAGTGAAGACAGAAGGGTATGCCGGTTCCCCGTCGTTTCTGGAGTGTGCTGTGGAGCTGTGGGTCGTTCCGTTAGTGGGGTCACTCTCGCCTCCACCTCCAATTGTAGACCTCTCAGCTTCTCCTCCTTGTCCCACAACGCTCCCCAATCTGGCCTGGATCTTCCATCTCAAACTCTGGAAGGCAACTTGGAAACGCTTGCTGAGGAGCGCATACAACAACGGGTTGATATCAGAATTGAACAGCACCAGCCAATAGGACAAAGTGACTGCTGATGGGGGAACGAGGCTACTCGGTCGGGACAGGGCCGTTTCGGTGGCCTGCACCAGAGCTACACTTATATAGGGCGTCCAGCACAAAAAGAAAGTGGCGATGACCAAGAACAACCTCAAG
>NW_015533364.1:0-439 GCF_001515645.1 Sinocyclocheilus grahami
ATCTCAAAAGAGAAAAATAGCGAAAAGTAAAATTGAACGTCAGTCAAATTTGTTGACAAAAATCCCCAAGCTCACGGCATATTTTAACACAGGCATAGGAGAAAATGAAGACGAAGATCATGGCGAAGGGGAAAGGCAATCACCACCAATTACTGGTAGGTCATATGCTAGCAGTAGCTAGATGCAGTAGGCTATAATTAGTCAACTAATGAACTCGTTTTTCATCTTAAAATAGTTGAGTTTGCAGTAGTTTGCCACTACACACTTGAGCTGTGGATATCATTTTTATCATCCATCGCGATGCTGATGTGAACGATTCTGCATAAATGTAATTAAATAGGCATATCATACATATTAACAAACTGCTGTATTGTAAATAAAGTACTCTTGTTATAGTTTATATTAATAAAGAAATGTTGCGTATGCATTTCAGGGCTCT
>NW_015533365.1:0-439 GCF_001515645.1 Sinocyclocheilus grahami
TCACGAGTCCGATTCTCTAACCATTAGGCCACGAATTCCCTAAGCAGACTAATTGCTCTAATAACTAAGTTCTCCTATTGCCTAAGCAGACACCACTAAAAATGTAATTCATCTGCAGAGAACAGCAATGCGTCTATGCGGTAACTCCAACCTGGTTTAATATCCAGATACATAGCAAAACCAAATGCCTAGAGTAGCCTCATTCTTGAGGGAAAAAAGGTTCATGTTCACAGCTTTATGGATGTGTCGCCACCATTTCAAGCTTTGTTAACGGCGGGATCTGAGACCATAAAACCCATTTTTGAGGCGATGACAGCTAGATTTACTGTAAAGTGCTGTCTCCAGAGTGAGGGGCTTAAACTGGAAGGGTAGGAGACGGTTGGTAGCCAAGTTCTCTCTTTTGCACCCTGTGCGCAAAACAACAGCACGATAGCTCCCC
>NW_015533366.1:0-439 GCF_001515645.1 Sinocyclocheilus grahami
ATATATATATATATATACATAAATATATAAGTTGTGAGCCAAGTAGAGCCTGCGCTCACAATATGACCTTCTATTACCACACTTCTCCATTTTTTTCGGTTCTGTATGCCTGTCTTAAGAGATAGAGAACTAAACATCAAATAAAGTAAAATGTCACTGTATATTTTTAGAGTCTGTATCTGTTGAGAACCTTTCCCTCAGCTCCACTGTAGATATAATGAGGCATGGTCGCTTTGCATATAAAGTCAGTTCAGCCAAGACACATGGCTGCACAACTACAGACTGTTCCTTATCTCATATCCCATCTTTTGTTAATTTAGAAAATTATACTCAACATGTGTGCAATGCAGCAAAATGTCACATGCTACAGTTGAAGATATTCTCTACAGGACACATTAATACTATCTATCTATCTATCTATCTATCTATCTATCTATCT
>NW_015533367.1:0-439 GCF_001515645.1 Sinocyclocheilus grahami
ATTAAATATATGTTATCTCTTTTGATCGCTTTGCATAAAAATAAAAGTTTCTACCCAGTATTTTGTATGACTTAACATGTTTAACTTTTATTTCATAATAAATGTCTGAAATGCGCTTACGATCTAGCTGCAAGCTCTTATCACAAATGAAATATTTTAATCTATAACATCATTTGAAAAATATATGTTTCACTTACGATCGCAAGGTTTTCCTTTTGTAAGGCCGTCGAGTCCAGGTAAACACTGACGGAACTGAACCTTCCTTTAGCTTCCTGATTCCAGTCAATGTTCTTGAAAAACATTCCGGAGAGAAATGTTTCGAGCACACTCTTGTGTTCTATGTAATCTATACAAAATGGAGACATTTAACCTTAGTTGTTGTCTAAAACAACATATTTAGCTCTATGTAAGCGTTTAAAGGAAGATAAACATGCTCACA
>NW_015533368.1:0-439 GCF_001515645.1 Sinocyclocheilus grahami
CCTTTGCTTGTCAGTGACAATAAGCCTAATGAACTTTATTATGCAATGCAAAGTATGCAGAGCAGGAGATGTATGGCGTTGAGCTAGATATCTCTTTTACTTGTCAGTGGTCGGTCATGGGTATGGAATGTTAATAAGAGACCCCCCTCTTTTTCTCTGTCCCTGTGCGGTTTCATTCCCTTTCTCTCTGCACGCAGAAGGGATCGATAGCTGACACGATGGTTTGGCCAAAGCTTTATTTATCTGGCGATGCAATGATATTATCAGCCTTGAACGTTATATACAGCAAACGTCTACCTAAATCAACACAAAGGGATCGCTTACACAGCGATCTGTGCTTTCTCGCCTCCACCTCACACCAGGCCCGACCACACACACACTCTCGAAGTGGAACACACATACGACACAACTCTACGGTTCAACGAAGTCAGGCACGCAC
>NW_015533369.1:0-439 GCF_001515645.1 Sinocyclocheilus grahami
TTGACGCAATACAGTGAATGAAAACCATCTGTGATTAATAAAAAACAAAACAAAAGTGTGATACAGGTACAATTACGACAAATAATGAATACAAACAAATACAACAAATTACTATAGTATTCAAATCGTGTTTACTGTCGCATTCAAATGTAACATGTTAGTGACACACAGGAGACTCGATGCGTTTCATGCACAATTTCTGTTCTGCCACCACCTTCTTATGTCTTTATTTCGGTGGTGTGGGAAGTTCAGAGAAGAAATGTGATTTATTTCAGGCCAGCTCTAATATAAGAGTATGTAGGGTTGGGAATCGAAAATCAATTCTAATTCCAGAATCAGATACTTAAGATCAGGAATCGCATACTTGTTGTAAAACTTACATTTCAATTGCACGTCTCAATTTCTGTGCACGCATCTTTTTTTATTTATTTTTGTAGGT
>NW_015533370.1:0-439 GCF_001515645.1 Sinocyclocheilus grahami
AATATATATAAATATACTACATTTTGGAACAGAACTCCTAATTAACCACAACTGACAAACACAGCTGTTCATTCATCTTCCTTTGTGACGCTCATAAAAAGTGGTAAAGAAGCTTTCTGCACTCGAAATGCCTGTCTATTTCAAACTATTTCCAGATAACTGAACATGTCAGTCAGATATTTCTCTCTCTTTCAAATCCACAAAACAAGAGCAAGTCAGACTGAGCGTTGCATTACGTGAGAAAATGGATCTTCTTCTCCCTTCGTTTCAGTCACGAGGAACAAACCGAGCTGAACGCCGTCCCTCAGCCCACAGCGCTGACGGTTGCAGAGTTTGACACTCTGAGCGGCCGCTCCATCACTCAGTACAGATCAAAAATGAAAGCTAATCTGCCGCGCAGCGTTCACAGACACCCAGCCTGCAGTCGCCCACCAAACAG
>NW_015533371.1:0-439 GCF_001515645.1 Sinocyclocheilus grahami
TATATATATATATATATATGTGTGTGAGATTCATCCAGATAAAGGCAAATAGAAAGAGATGACACGAGAATGTATTTTGTGTTTGTTTGGCGTTCCTCACCTGTGCTGATGAGGAGAGGGACATTTTAGAGGCAAAGGTTTGGGAAGCTGAGTTTTCAGCCCTGTTTGAGATGTTCGTCTACCTTCTCCCTCTGTTAAACCCTTTCCATCTTGACCACTGACAGTATTTATTTTAATTTTTTGTGATTCCCAATGCTTGAATGCTAATGACAGAGGATAGCTCCACATCTGTGGGTAAAGTGCTCGGGAATACTGCTGGATCACTCTGGTGTACGCGTCCACCTTCCCAGACTTCGAACTTGTTGATTCCAGTCTTTCCGTATTGGGGACTTTTACGACTGACCCTGGATGGTCCATCCGAGCACCCGCTGAGGCTTCA
>NW_015533372.1:0-439 GCF_001515645.1 Sinocyclocheilus grahami
GTCTCTCCGGCGCTCGCTTGTTCACGGTTAGCATCTGAATGTGTGCAAGTGAAGAATCCAGCATCTCAGCTGACTGACGGCGACTCTGAATGTCACATCTGGCCATGAATGCACATGTGTTTGGAGGGCTCTTCTAGAACTTACCCATGATTCTCGCTCTCGTTCTGTTGCATCGCCTGTGCCGGTTGTGTCATTAATCTGTGCCCCAGTTTCAGAGAGTTCAGCTTTAGCTCGCAGGCTCCATACTGAGCCCAGGGCCAGTGCTGTGGGACCAGCAGAAGTGGAGCAGGGCAGGTCAGACCCGCGAGCGCAAACACATACACGTTCACACATGCAAATACACAGGCTGCTTTAAATAACGAATCCATGTGCTGTTCTCAGCTCATATCAGTCTGCGACAGTGGCTGCTAAATGCTCAATCTTGACCATTGACAATCTG
>NW_015533373.1:0-439 GCF_001515645.1 Sinocyclocheilus grahami
CTTCTCACGTTTCACAGTGTGGCCATTTGAATGCTCATGGGCCTTCAGTCGACGCTTTAGGTTTTTTATGGTTGGCCCACTGAGGTCATAACATCCACAGCAATGATGCGATGAGACAGTCTGTCACCTGTGGTCTCACTCAAGTCTAAATGGACCTGCCCTCACATACTGTACATGCATGCTAATTTTTCCATATGCACACACACACGCACTCATCTGAGCAGACTGCAGGAACTGAAGTGGAGAGAACATCATATGAAAACTCAAATGACACCTTATGATTTATTATTTTGATTTTGAATGCATTTTATCTAATTACTTTGCAGAATCCACTAGTAATTCATTGAGTATAGCTGCCTATTATATCCTGGCTTATGCTAGATATTTAATGACGATAAGATGTATTGTATTGGAACAGGGCCTAAGAAAGTCTATAATA
>NW_015533374.1:0-439 GCF_001515645.1 Sinocyclocheilus grahami
AAACACTTGAACTGCCCAGAGTTTAAAAAAGAAAGTGAATATGACCAGAAATGGTTGAAAGTATATAACTTTCCATATGCATTTAACTGCCTTACACAAAGTTATTCAACATACTATAGATCAAGTGACTGAATGTAGTTGTTCTAAGACATGCTTTGAAGAATATCAGTGCATTAAGTCCAGCTCTGTATATGGCTTTTCAGTGAAACTTTGAGTGAAGTGTGAGTATATGCAAATAGCCCCAATCCTTACTGTTTTTAAATAACATAAACCAATTACAAAGCTATAAGACAAAACAGGCCTTAGGTAACGACGTTAATGCAGTATTGTGACATCCCATTGCTATATGGAAACTCTAGAATGACCTATGCTCATAGCCGCGGGAACGTATTTTGAGTAGGGGGGGCTGAGAAACAAAAAAAAGGGGGGGGGGGGGGCC
>NW_015533375.1:0-439 GCF_001515645.1 Sinocyclocheilus grahami
AAAAAAAACTGTTGTACTTACTTTACACGCCCTGTGATGAAAGGATCAGGTGTCTGACCTCAAAGAGATGTGCAGTGTTTTGAAGAAGGAGAAAGCTGAAGTGGAGAAGAGACTCAGCCATATTCGTGGGGTAGGTTGCAGCATCTCTGAGATCTTAAAACACTAAACCTCTCATCTCCTTCATTCATTCCTTTTGCTCTTCTCATGCAGTCTGGCCGCAGCGGGAAAACCGTTCCTGAGCTGGAGAAGACCATCGCACTGATGAAGAAGGTTGTGGAGAAGGTTCAAAAAGAGAATGAGAGCTTAAAGAAGACATCAGAGGCCAATGTGCAGGAGCAGCTTGCTAGACTAGAACGAGACCATGAGAAACTGAAGGTACATTTTGTGAACCTGTTGGAGGATATACTACCATTCACAAGTTTGGGCTCAGTAAGACTTT
>NW_015533376.1:0-439 GCF_001515645.1 Sinocyclocheilus grahami
TATATATATATATATATATATATATACACATACTATTTTTATTAAATAAATGCAGCCTTGGTGAGCATAAGACTTAGGCCTATTTCCAAAAATATTAGACAATCGTACTGTCCACAAACTTTTGAACAGTAGTGCATGTGTCAGAGTTTACAGTGTCTTCTGTGTCTTGTGAAATAGTGATCCCATATCAAATGAACCCCGAGATACACACAGTGTACATTAAGACAGGTTATATTAAGACAGCAGTTTAACAGAGCCATCATAAAACTATTGCACAAGAACAAGGTTGAGCCGATACTACAGGAGGAAGAATCTATTCCCGCCATCTCACACACACACAAAGAGTGGTCAAATAGAAACTAACAATCTCTGTATTTCTCCAACACAGTAACACCATGGTAAATCGAAGTACACATGATACTGACTGATCGCTATATTC
>NW_015533377.1:0-439 GCF_001515645.1 Sinocyclocheilus grahami
CAAGAGACTGTTGCGTTCGCTTCATTCTGTTCCAGAGCTATCAGATGACTTGTAATGATACTTTTAAGTTCTTTTTGAGCTCAATTACCACCTGCCTCCTTGCACTTATATGGAAGAGCAGCCAGAACATTTACCACAACAACTTTTGTGTTTGATGGAAAATAATTATGCAGGTTTGAAATGACCAGTTTTGTTTTTGATAATTACAACTTCAATAATTGAAATTAAGATGAAATAAATATGAAATGAAATACAAGTATTAGAAAAATCAAACAAAAATCAAAAATAAGAATTAAACTAATATTAATTAAACTATAACTAGAATAATATTTAATTAAAAATATATAGCAATACAAAAACTGATCAAATTATTAAAACTTCAAATAAAAATTTTATAAAAACTGAAAATATCAAATAAAAGCTCATTCAAAATACTAAT
>NW_015533378.1:0-439 GCF_001515645.1 Sinocyclocheilus grahami
AAGACCTATTCCAGCGGCTGGTATGTGGGCTACTAATTTTACTCAGACATTTTGAGCTCTTTTCACAGCACAGGAATGCTCTTGCAAATTTGCAGTTTTCTTAGTACACCGAATAGTTTTACACTACATCTAAGTATCCTGTGAGCATGTGTGCTGTTGAACAGACCCATGTTGATTGACCTGTACACACTGGCCAAACAGACCACAACCTCAACAATCCAAGGTTCTAGTTTCATTATTAAAACCAAAATACTGCAATCAGTTGGGAATGGCACCAAGTTGTAATTTTGAATTTTTGGGGAATCTGTTTGGTCAGTCTGTAGAGTATTATACTCCTTTTACAATACTAATATGAATAACCCTGGTTTGAACATGAATTTCAAAGTTCTATGATATCCTGTTACTATGACTTTATGAAACTCAAATCAACTTTGTCATC
>NW_015533379.1:0-439 GCF_001515645.1 Sinocyclocheilus grahami
CCCAAAAGACTCTGAACACCAAAAGAAATCGGTCAACCTTGGTTAGAGGACATGTCTTGAAGAAGTCGAATACAAGATGTGATTACATAGTATAAAGCATGAATGTTGTCAGATGTCCAGTTAGACAGTGCCGCATTTCCCACCCCAAGAACACTGATTTCAAATGGTGCTAGATTCATTTCATCAGCACTCTAAGACACCACTTGAAACCAGCTTCCAGGAGGAGACACGGTCAGTCTCCTTCACCGGCCCTCGACGTCAGCTGCTAAAACATAACTTGGCATCACTCCTGTCCTCAGATGGCAGGGCTTCAGACAAAAAGACAGAAAACAAAACATTAAGTCACATATATATAAATTTCATCATTTCAACCTTACAGTACACGGTGAAGAAATCAATGTTGAGCTAAATCAACGGCAGCAAGCAAGGCAAAATATAT
>NW_015533380.1:0-439 GCF_001515645.1 Sinocyclocheilus grahami
TGAGCATGTGCCCTCCTCCCAGCTCCAGGAAAAGCAAGAAAAGCTCAAGAGTGAAGGTTTTTGTTAACATTGGCTTATTCTGCTTCACTATGTGTATCTTATACAATAGCAGGGAATTCACGTGACCCGAAGGCAACAAGGCATCTTGTTGACTTTGAAAGATTTCACTGGAAGATGAAACCATGCCAAGGGGAAGAAAAACTTGAAAATTATGGAAAATAATAATAATATATTGCATGCATATAGTACACGCCACTAATTAGCTTAATATATATATATTATATTTATATATATAAAAACAAAACTAGCAACCATTGTATCAAAACAAACGCACCCTCAACAAACACCTTCTTGAAAACCATGAAATCCACCAGAATCCATATGTTTTGTTTGGTGCACAGAGAATCAAAGAGAACCGGAGAAACAGAAGTCTGGCCTG
>NW_015533381.1:0-439 GCF_001515645.1 Sinocyclocheilus grahami
CACTCACTCTCACTCTCACACACACTCACACACACACTCTCACTCACACTCACAAAAGAGCAGAAGAACTGAAAGCCAAATATCCTCCGGTTTGCATCTGTGAGGGAAGAGAGAGCACAGCTGTGCTGAAACACTCCCGTGTTTTAGGGTCAATCTCTTGAGTTTACCATACTGGAGCTCTTTAGCTCCTTTGAGGAGAGCTGGTGTTCCTGAGAGCCGTAAGCTTCTTCAGCCGCTCTATTGTTCCTCAACAATGGGCCTGAGCCGTGTGACCGTCCCAGCAGATTAACTGACACAGCTGGTTAACTTCACCAGCACGGCACGCCACAAACCCTCGCTCGCCTCTCGTCTGTTTTACGATCTCTTCCTGTCGCAAGGACGTGTAAAAACCCTCAAAGAATCCCGCAGATCTGAGCCGGGAGCGGGACATGGCTCCTCC
>NW_015533382.1:0-438 GCF_001515645.1 Sinocyclocheilus grahami
AAAGTACATGTATATTCTGTGTGCTTGTTCTAGAAATGTCTTATGGCTAGCTGAGTCTTTCTTGAACAAGCCCAAAAAGAAATCTGAATAAACAAGTTGGTTAGCATTCTTTCACTTCTTTAGCTCTACTTTGGAAAAAAGGTAGAGGCATTTCTCAGACCTGCCCAGTCACATTCAGCAAATGCTTTTGTCTCATTCAAAGAGCTCATTTGATGCTTTTAACATAACAATGGTGCCTTTAAAGGACTATAATATATGATTTATGTGTTGTTGTGTGAAATCATGAAAGTTTGAAAAAAAAATGCTCTTTTTATTTCCTCTTTTGTGTAAGTGATGTTCTTTTGTTATAGGCAGAGGTTTTCTTTCTTTCTTTCTTTTTAAAAAAATCAACAATATTCAGCTACCATAACTCTACATCTTAACTTTTAGAGCAAGAGC
>NW_015533383.1:0-438 GCF_001515645.1 Sinocyclocheilus grahami
ACCTTCCTCTTGAGTAAAGGGTAAACGTCATCGAGCATAAGCTCAAAGCGCAACGCCATCCGAGTCACAAAATAACCAAACAAAATGGCAAATCAAAAAAGGGGAAAGGATAAAAAAAAAAAAAGTCAGAACAGAAACACCAAGGATTTTGGCATAAACAAATAAAGCAAGTCAAAAACTAGTAAAAAGACAGCAAAAATCAGGGCGCAAAAGAGGTCTCCATTCACTTCTCTCCGTATCCTTTTATCTGCTGGCAAAAACTTTACCAGCAGCGGATAGGTCGCGTCAAGTTGCTTGATGACTGACAGCGTCAGGAGCCAATCAGCAGTCAAGGAAGGCGGCCTAAGAGATCGATAGAGAAAGGGAAGAGAGCACGCGCAAGAACACAGGCACTCCCTGTAGCGAATTTAGCTCAACGACAGGAAATATGAATAATTA
>NW_015533384.1:0-438 GCF_001515645.1 Sinocyclocheilus grahami
TGTGGATCAGCGAGGTCACAGGCCGTAAACTTCCCGAGAACTTCATGGAGGGGCTGAAAGACGGAGTAATACTCTGCGGGTGAGTGATGCCCTGATTCATTCAATCTGTAGCTCATTAACAGCTATGAAGTTCAAATAACAGATTATTCAAAGGATGTTAATCAGTCACTCGTTTTTACATGTTTATTTTTTATGAGCAGGCTTATCAACACTCTTCAGCCCGGTTCTGTTAAAAAGATCAATAACTCTCCTCAAAACTGGCATCAGGTGAGCAAGAATATCACATTTGCAAGCATATCTGCTTGTTCCAGTTCAGGTCCAGCAGGAGGCGCTGACACAATGAAATGTGATCTGCACTAGGAACAGTGTTGCCAAGTCCGCGGAATTGGGCTACTTTAAAGGGGTCATATGATGCTTTTTTAAAGATAATTATTTGGT
>NW_015533385.1:0-438 GCF_001515645.1 Sinocyclocheilus grahami
TGACACTGATTCACCTGACACTCGTCTATGTCTGAAAGAGAGAAACAGACAAACAAAACATACCAATTACATTTTAAAAAATGTTTTGCAAAGAATTATGTAAAATGTTTTCAAAATAAGAAAATCCCACTAATATATATTAATGTTTCGCAAAAAAATATATGCAAAATGCTTTACATTTTATTTTCTACAGCTGTTTCTGATTTTATAATGTCATTCGCAGTGCTTTGTACGATGGAAAGAAAGAAAATAAATTACATTTTCCTTAGAGAAGATTTAACAAGATTTTTTTTTCTTTGCATTTAAATGACAATTAAGCACAGTTAAATGTTTAATACATTTAATACATAAATTTAAATGATAGAAAGTAAATAAATAAATTAAATAATAAATGTATACTATAGTGTTGTCAAAAATATCGATATTTCGATAAATATC
>NW_015533386.1:0-438 GCF_001515645.1 Sinocyclocheilus grahami
AAATATACATAAGGTTAAAACGAATAGAAATCACACTCAGTTGACCATTTAGAATTTGTATCCAGCTTACAAATTAAGCTTTGCAATGGAGGTTTTGAAGTGAATGATCTCTTCAGTGAGCCGACGGTCTAGAGCCTTCTGCGCTAAGGTTTCTGTGTGCAGACCCTTCACCTGCCGTGGGATACGGTCAAGTAGAGCCACGTACCTCTCCCTGGACAAGTGGAAGAGGAAGTGAGGTCACTCTCTAATGAAAACACAGAGGTAAAACTGTGATGCAGACCTGATCTTGGCGAGGAGTTGTCCTCTCTCGGCACATTCGACGCTGACCTGGCGGATTAGCTCGTGGAATACTATGTTGTAGATGTTCTGCTCAATTTGAACCAGCTCCAGTAAATTTTCAATCTGAAACATGATAAATGTTCTATAAAGACACACTTT
>NW_015533387.1:0-438 GCF_001515645.1 Sinocyclocheilus grahami
GATGCCACGAAGAGCTCCTCATAGCCTAACTCAAATCCCTCAAGCTAAAGGCAGGTAGCTCAGATGTGACCGTCTTAGGCTTTGACTGGGAGTTTCTCCTTTTGTGCATGTTACACAACAACTGCACAAAAAATATAACAATTTGTGCATTGAATTCATTTCTCATTTGGAATAAACGTACATTTTTGGGAAAAAACTGACCTTAATATGTATGCATTTAATAATAAATATTAAAAGTTTAATTAAATGAATACATTTAAATGAATAAATTAGCAGCTTAATTGAATTGTGATTAATCATTTTCTTCATAGTTACAGGTTGCATGTTCCTTTTTTATTTATTTATTTATTTATTCAATTTCATCATTCAATAATGCAAATGAGTTCACTTTTGTTAAAGGTGACATATCATGAACATCTGACTTTTCCAGGTTTTAAG
>NW_015533388.1:0-438 GCF_001515645.1 Sinocyclocheilus grahami
ATTGATTGAGTTTAACTTGTACTTAACCCACAAGGTTATGTTTTGACTGTGTAATGCAGACATGTTCACCTGTGTGGAATTTTAATCTTCCTCTTGCTCTCAAAATCAAATTGTTCTTGATTTCCCCAGAAAATTGGCGTTTACAGTGGCTAACCATGTGACAAACTGCTTGAGGAATAAGTCGGAAATTACTTGCCGCTAGTTTTTTTATTAAATCAGAATGTTGTATTGGGGAAAAGACTACATGTGAGTGCATGGAGCATATGAATATAATTTTCTGGTGTTTGAGGTCATTCGGTTTGTGGTGGCTCTGTCTGTTGTATCCAAAGCAGTTTCTTGTGGTTGATATTGATCTGTATTGACCTGGTCCTTGTGGTTGCAGCTGTAGGCTAATTTAGCCCGCTGCTTCTTCCGTTGACACTTCCATCGGCCTGTCTT
>NW_015533389.1:0-438 GCF_001515645.1 Sinocyclocheilus grahami
ACACACACACACACACACACACACACACATTTCATCCCACATTCGCAACTGAAGTAACAAGTCAGTCAGTTTGAGTGTTTGTACCTGTTTATTTGGTTTTGCTGATCTCTGACCTGCTCTCTCAAACACTCTACTCTTCCTTTCAGACGCTCCATCTCTCCTCTCATCCCTTCCTTGTCTTCTCTTAACCTTTCCATCTCTTGCAGCAAGGGCTTTGAGCTGCTCCCTTCATCTTCTGGCACCTGACAGAGAGAGATGAATTTACAGACAGACCACTAAAGTCACTGGATGGGCTGATGTGTTTGTGTACCTGTGGTCAGGGAGCCGTTGTATTATTTTCTCACTCCGGTGTTTCTGATGGACGGGCTGCAACGCTTCCACTGTAGCAGGCTCTGTCCAGCCAAACCCCTCCTCACTGAATTTAGAAGGGGGCAGAGC
>NW_015533390.1:0-438 GCF_001515645.1 Sinocyclocheilus grahami
ATAGTAGGAAAATAAACGGAATGCATGTGAAAGTACAGGCAGGGAGAGAGTGTTTGGGGTTATTTAATAACACAATGCTACCCCTCCTCTCCTCAAGCTTTGATTCGTCCGCTGAGGCAGTGAAATTACACATTACAGTATTTTATTGGAGGGAGAGGATGCACAGTCAGATAAGATCCACCCAGAAGAGAAGGGCCCAATCAATAGCACTGGCTTTCATATGGTAATATGTCGCTGCAGGAAGCAATAGGTGAATATATTCCCATTCGATAGCAGCCAATTTGCCAAGCCATGAGACACCCCATCAAATGTATACCAGGAAGATGAAACTGTTGTTTGCATAACAAAGCAGCTTTGGTCTATGAGAGTTTTTTAAACAAATATGCCCCTCCGCGCTTACAAAATGTAATAACAGAGAGGTAAAAGGTCAGTGTAACA
>NW_015533391.1:0-438 GCF_001515645.1 Sinocyclocheilus grahami
AAAAAAGTACATTACATTGTCTTCCAAGGAAAAAAAATTCAAATTCTGCCAGAAAAATAATTCCAGAAATTGTATTAGGTCCACTAATAATGCTTTTATAGCACCAAATGCACATCAGTAAACAATTATGAGCATCATCTTACTGTTTCCCTTACTGTATGTAGTTATGTACAGGCTATCAGATGTTAGTACTATGGTACTTTAATATAAATTAGGCTATACCATCGTAATAAAGTTTATATATCGTTGGACTTCCAAACCGCCATGGTTTTATTACATAACATTTTCCAAAAAGACAAGGTAATACCACAGCAGTACCATGGTAGTTTTGTTAAAAACGTAAAAACATTACCAATTGTACCCCTTCTAAAAATTGTGTTTACGCTGAACCCAGCTGTCTCGCCCATTTCAATCTTTCAAGCCTTTATTATTTTAACA
>NW_015533392.1:0-438 GCF_001515645.1 Sinocyclocheilus grahami
GAAAAATGCTTCTCAGAAGTACATATAAATCACTCATTTCCGTCTATAGTAATGTTTAATGTCATTATTCATCATGCTTTGCACCTGTGTCCATTACGCCAAAGGCATTTCATTCCTTACCGCAGTAAACAACCTGTAAATATAAAGAGTCTTTTCTTCTCAATATGTCTGTTTTCTCAGTATGTTTTCTATTTTTACTGCAGTGAAACTTCGTCCTCCACAGATAACAAATCTCAGGCCATCAGAGAGAAGGTCCGGGTGTTTGCAGGTGATCTGGAGAATGGTTGAGAGCTTTCCCAAGAATGAAAAAGTCAACATACTGCTCCAAATGGAGTACACGACACACAACCAGGTTTATACATATATGACTAAAATATAAGAGCTTATAAGAGAGAGCTCACCTAAAAATCTAGATCCCGTCCTCATTTACTCACCCTC
>NW_015533393.1:0-438 GCF_001515645.1 Sinocyclocheilus grahami
CCCATCCACTCCCATTGTATGGGAAAACAGCATCTCAGACCTTGTGCTATGCATCAGCTTTTGTGAAAAATAAAGTCATATGGGTTTGAAATATCATGAGGGTAATCAAATTTCCATTTTTAAAGCATGCAGGTACTTTTAAAACTTGGATAAAGATGATGTTTCTAGTGCATCGCCGCTGAGAAACTGCTTATTTAATTTCCCCAAAGCTGATGCTGAAGCTGCAAGATTACTAGATATTATCGCGCAGTGTGGATGTGTTAATGCAGGCATCTATTCTCGTGTTATATAAAACAGCTGCCTCTGCCTTCCATAACATATGCAGGATCTGCAACGGAAGCAAAAGAGAGAGAGAGAGAGGAGGGCCGGCTATAGATTCACACCAAAACGGCGAAAAGGAGAGAAAGAATAGGAGGACGTCTCCTTCGGATCGGCTGG
>NW_015533394.1:0-438 GCF_001515645.1 Sinocyclocheilus grahami
TATAGAGAGAGAGAGAGAGAGAGAGAGAGAGAAAAGTTGTTTAATTTATTTTCTGGTTTAGCAGGTGAAAATGATGCATCTGATCACTTAAGTGCAATAGCAGATTCTCCTCAAAAACACACACGATCTGAGGAATCGTGTCACAAACACAGCAGGACGACACACTATTTAAACATCGCTAATAATATACACCGTCAGAAACCTGCATCATGTTTCACACGTGAGTTCATCAGCGTGAGTTCTCGGTATAGCTAAACGTTTAACACCTTCAAAAGCGGCATCTGACCGTTAGTTTTCTTTGTAATTTCATGGATGAAGCTAGACGTACGTGGCGTTTGGGGAATCAGAAAGTCCATTTTATAGCTCACTAGCTCTGGATGAATTCATAAGCTCTGTACCGCGCTGTCCGATTCCTCCAGACTTCAACAGCCTCTTATA
>NW_015533395.1:0-438 GCF_001515645.1 Sinocyclocheilus grahami
AAAAAACAACGCAAACATGACAGTAGCTGTGAAGGCCACTGAAAAACTAGGCGCACAGGAAGACAACAGATGACATCACTACCTGTCTGAAGATGCTCCCGCAGAGAGAACACGTCCACTGCAGCCGCAGAGACAACACACACACCACGTGACCTTTGACCTGAGCCAGCACACAGCGCTGCGCCCCGCCCGACGCCCACTCGCCCAAGAGCATCATGGGAGGAGGAGACGGAGCCACACCTGACCTACAGAGAGAAAACGTGAAGCATGAGATAAAATAAGGTTGTTTATTTTCTGCATTACTGTAAATAATGCACTAAATTAATCTGAGAGTTTTGTGTCCATTTGTAAATTTGTGAGAATCCAGAGTCAAACGTTCACATCAGTGTACAAAATATCACTTACTCATCAAAATAACTCATTATTATCATCATCATC
>NW_015533396.1:0-438 GCF_001515645.1 Sinocyclocheilus grahami
AAAACACAACCTTGAAAATAATGCTTGACATGCATGTAAAAAAAACCAAGAGTCACGAAGGACGCTTATATTAATGAGTTCACATTGATTATGTAAAGCGCAGGTAGATACTGGCTTTGTGGGAGGTGATGCCTTCATGTACCGATGCATACAGTATCAAATGATTAGTTCCATTCCCTGACATTCCTTTATATTTCTTCTTCAAATATGTGCTGAAAATGAATTTTCTAAAGGACTAAATGCAGGTTTGGATTCCTAATGATGTATGAACTACCTTGTGCTCGCTTCTAACTGCAGCAAGGGAGTATTGGTAGTTTTTTAAAAAGGCAATTAGAGACGAACAGAGAGTATGAAACATAAAACAGGTCTCGAAACAGTGTATATAGGACCTCGTATGTACAGTAATAAGTTCCATTTACCCAGCATAGCCTTCTTCAG
>NW_015533397.1:0-438 GCF_001515645.1 Sinocyclocheilus grahami
TATGTCATAAAATTAGCACATTTTATAATTCAATGTATTTTAGTTTCAAAGAGTTATGTTTAAGAAAGTCTTTCAAAAGCATTTTTGTTTTTTTATTTAGAATTGATCCTTTTAATTTTAGTTTTGGTCTAAAATAAAGATCGTCGCCCCAAACTAATTACTTCACCACATTCCAAAAATAAGTCCAACATTTGAAGAATGCTTCTGTGTTGCATGCTAAACTAAATCAACTGTTGGCGCAGGACTGTTGTGGTTTTCTCTGTGGTCTTTCATATCACACATCTGATTGACCTCAAAACTGCAATTCAATTGATACATTGTTTGAACAGGATCTCTTTGAATTCTCTTTACTGCTCTACATTACTACCATCTAATTACTACACCACACGCATGGCTTATTTAAACAGTTTTCTCTTTTTTGTGAAAGGGATATTTTTA
>NW_015533398.1:0-437 GCF_001515645.1 Sinocyclocheilus grahami
GCGGAGTGATACAAACGGTGATAACGAGTGCTGTTATCACTAGAATATTGCACTCTCATCAGCCAATCAGATTCAAGGACCAGAAAGAACTGTTGTGTAAATTAAAATAATAATAAAACAAAATACACAAACTATATTTGCATCAGTCCAGTGTTTCAATGCATTCCAGCATTTTTTTTGCAACGTCCCAAAACTGGCATAAAAAATGTTGTCTGAAACCCTGTTATTTAAAAAAAGTAAATTAAAGTATCTGTCTGCGCTACTTGGTTCCCCGTTGTGAGCGCAGGCTGTCGGTTAAAGTGTTTTTCTCACACTCGTGTCCGAGATGAATGTCTACAGGCGAGACAGATGTTTGAAATGAACCCAGTTTAATTGGCTCCCATTACAACACCTGTACTCTATGTTTGTCAGATTTCAGACAGGTTGCTTCTTTAACA
>NW_015533399.1:0-437 GCF_001515645.1 Sinocyclocheilus grahami
AAGATTAACACAACATTAAAAACTCTTAATTACCAGCTGACTCCACGGCGAGGCGCATTTCATACGAGCTCATTGTGCCGGATTTGTCCAGATCAAACTGTCTGAAAATGCCCTGCAAATGAGAAAAATTAGTTTGAGTTGCCACCATACTACCCACAGGATGTAGGGAAGGTTATGTGACTTGTGATGCACCAGTCAGTTTCTCACCAACCACTTCCTAATTTTATTCCATAGAATCTGGAACTCCACAATTCCCAGCCGTGCACTGCCATCCTTCTGTGTTTGATCAGTCAAGGCCAACAAAATCAACCAAATGCTTATCAATAATCAAATGATATATATACACTATTAGATAAGCAAGTCACTTGTAAAAGTTAGCATTTCACAATCTGAGGATACATCCATCAGGCTGACCATGCACCTACACGACTCCAAAC
>NW_015533400.1:0-437 GCF_001515645.1 Sinocyclocheilus grahami
TGATTTGCGTGCGCATCGGATGAGCAGGAGAGGGAAATTCCTCTCTACCAAAAGTAAATAGGAATAGGGGATCGGAGTTTGCCTTGCACAGACTTAAGTCAGAGAAATAGCAAGCAGAGACAGTTGCTAGCGATTCTTCCTCTCTCAGTCTCCTCCGCTGCAGACTGAAGATGCTCTTGGACGCAGGACCACAGTATCCCACCATTGGAGTGACTACTTTCGGCTCCACCCGGCATCACTCAACAGGCGAAGTTACAGACAGAGAAGTAGCTTTGGGTATCAATCCGTTCGCCGACGGTATGGGCGCTTTTAAAATCAACCATAGCTCCCACGATCTCGGCTCTGGGCAAACGGCGTTTTCCTCGCAAGCGCCCGGTTACGCCGCCGCTGCCGCCCTGGGACACCATCATCACCCCACTCATGTCAGCTCGTACTCC
>NW_015533401.1:0-437 GCF_001515645.1 Sinocyclocheilus grahami
GAGCGGATCGGAGCCAGCCCCAACGACCCCACGGCTAGCCACCATACTATGTTCAAGAACATCCCCATCGGCTTCTGGTGGGCCGTGGTCACCATGACCACTCTGGGTTACGGAGACATGTACCCTCAGACGTGGTCGGGCATGCTGGTCGGCGCACTTTGCGCCCTCGCCGGTGTGCTGACGATAGCCATGCCGGTTCCCGTCATCGTCAATAACTTTGGCATGTATTACTCGCTAGCCATGGCCAAACAGAAGCTCCCTAAGAAGAGGAAGAAACACATCCCTCAGGCGGTGCAGACCGGCTCGCCGTACTTCTGCAAAACGGACCTGAGCACAGCCTGCAACAGCACGCCGGGAGAGCTGTGTTTGGGACAGAGCCGACGACTGGAGCGCCACTGCTCAGGTGAGAGCTGTTAAAGCAATAAGCCCTGTGAAGC
>NW_015533402.1:0-437 GCF_001515645.1 Sinocyclocheilus grahami
CCAGGAGATATTCAGTTCCAGTAAAAATACAGATGCAACTCAGATGGACATATTTTGGACTAAAACACTGGTTAAAGGTGTGGAATTTTTTGGATGCTAAAATACTTTTTCATATCCCAGTTTAACTGCAGAGAAGGGCTGTTGTCCAGATGGATAAATGGGGATGTTTTCCCAGACCTGTGATGAACAGAGACCTTGAGATGGTCTCATGTGCATTTTTTCTAAACTAAAAATTCAAGAACCTTTGATTTAAAAAAAAAAAACACTTGTATAAAGTGAAATTACGAAAAGTAAAAATGAAAACAGTTACTGAAAAATAATGCAAAGAAATACATTAATCCAAATAATAAAAATACAAAGTAAAAATGAAGAATGAAGTTACTTAAAAACTAAAAAAAAACATTTCGATAATTTTTTTTTTTTTTTTTTTTTTTTTT
>NW_015533403.1:0-437 GCF_001515645.1 Sinocyclocheilus grahami
CATGGAATACGGAAAGAGCTCGTTAAAAATGTATGTTTTTGACTCGGTCTCTTTTTGTTTTGTTTTTTTGTCTTTTGTGCTGGTTGCAGTGCAGCTTTAATTGGAATGACGGAGAGTGTTATCCGTCTAATAAATGATGTATGCTTGGCTTTTCTTTTATCATTTAAATCATAATGCTGGTTTGGATCAGGACAGAGTAGGATGAGGAGCGGGTCTAACACTGCTGGGTCTCTGCAGTACCCGTTTCAAAGCAGCCCTTCTGAAAACACCAAGTGATTTAATTATTACAGACGACAGCGGTGAAGGAGGGGGTGGATGAGAAATATATAACCACCAACTATTACCCAGCTCAGCAACAATCTAATTAGATGTAAATCAGAGAAGGTAAAACCGAAGGGAGGTAGAAAAGAGATTCACAATCACAGAGACTAACTGAC
>NW_015533404.1:0-437 GCF_001515645.1 Sinocyclocheilus grahami
ATGTTTAAAAGCGTCATATCCGTCTTTATAACCAGTGAATGTGTCTGATTTTCTGCAGTATCACACGAACCTTTGCCTCGGGCAAAACAGAGAAGGGTATTTTCCAGGCGCTGAAGGATCTCGGTTTACCCAGTGGAAAGGTAATTTTTAACCGCACTTAACTTTCTCTCAGATATCATCAAATACATGGAGATCTAGGATGGAGATATTAATAATGATATAATTGTAATGCCACGCCACACATAGGCATATAGTTGTGAACCACATGCCTGAATGTAGTTTGAGTTTGCTTTTAGTGATGACAGTGAACTAAATACTACTGTTTTCTGCATGCTGCATATAAAATAGATCAAATTAAATATTATTCATAGAAAAATATTATTTAAAATGTACATTTTATTTTATATATAAATAAAATAAAAATATGATTATTTATA
>NW_015533405.1:0-437 GCF_001515645.1 Sinocyclocheilus grahami
GCCAGTATTACTTAAGTTGTCCTCTAGGCAAAATTAATTCAGAACTATTTATGTACTTACATTTTTGTGCAATCTGCTCAGGCCAACTGATGGTTAAAGTTACTGGTGGGGTTAGGAATTTTCCTTTGTTACTTTCATTGTAAAAATTTTATGTTTTTGTACTAATCTAATCATAAATATTCATACGAACTGCCAACAGTTTGCCAAATCTTAAAATAGAGGAAACAAATAGGGATGAAAAGGTAACCATTTCATCCCTATTTGTTTCCTCTATTTTAACAGTTTGACGATAAACCACAATACAATTCTCAAATTCATATTTAAATTCTCATTCAAACTGTATTTGATATGCGTAATTTGAAAAAAATGTTTTGTTTGAAAACCAGAAGGCAGTGTGAGGTTTTACAAACGTTCTGTAACAGGGCTGACGAGACGTG
>NW_015533406.1:0-437 GCF_001515645.1 Sinocyclocheilus grahami
ACTTCTGTCTTTACTGCACTGACTTGACAAAGTTCATCTAATATCACATATACACGCATAGACACACCCCACACCCAGACCGAAGGAATGCAAAAGACTGATAGATTGTAGATGGGGTTTTGAGGAAGAATGGGCAGCTGGTATATTAATATAAAAGCTTGGTACTGTAACTGAACCATCTGCACGCAGAATTAAAATTAGAGATGTTAAATGGGCCTGAATAAACCCACAAACATTCTAGTTAACTAATTTACATGTGTCCATATGGACTGTAGTGAGGATAACTACAACAACGCAATTAAAATTAAAGTTGAAGGTGTCATTTGAGTTGTGCAATGAGCTGAGGAAAACTCCATTGTGTCAGAGTAGATGAGTGAAAGTACAGAGCATGACATTCCAGAGTTTATGGCCAAGCAAATGACTTTTTCTAAAATCAT
>NW_015533407.1:0-437 GCF_001515645.1 Sinocyclocheilus grahami
TACTTTTCTACTCTATTTTCTATTTCATATTGGAAATTGGAAAAGTTTTTTTCATCATACCTACTTGTTACATGCCGTTCTACCACCCATTGCAAACATTCTTTGAAAAATGACTTTAAATAGTTGATTTACAAACCGTTTAACAAAGACAGATCTGAATGTCAGAGCTCCTCTTTGTCTTCCTTCAGGTCCTTTAAAATCAGCTGACCTCATTCTGCCCTTGTCTCACTGCCGTCAGTCTATAACAGGGGACTGTTTTAAGGGGAATGTTCTGGGTTATTGTCTATAGACTGCATCTTTAGCTTGCTGTATATCCACACAGACAATTACTGGCAAATATTTATAGTAAATTAACTTATATAACTGAGGCAATAAGTCAAATTCGGAACACTGCAAGTACACATTTACTGCAAAATATGCAACTCTTAAAGAAACAC
>NW_015533408.1:0-437 GCF_001515645.1 Sinocyclocheilus grahami
GACTAAATACTTTTTTTCCCCACTGTATGTGTGTGTGTGTGTGTGGGTGTATACACCCACACACTTTATACACACATACATACACAAACACACACACAATAAAACAACTAAATCATAATACCCAATTACATATTCAAATACTATATTTTAACTATATATTTTCCTATTATTTTTTTGGCTCATCAGAATATATATATATATATATATAAAATACACACGTAATGTGCAATAATGTATGGCATAAACCTGAAAGAAGGTAAACATATGATTTTTCACAGCTAGATTTTGAGCTACAACAATGCAATAATCTATGTGAGAAGAGATGACAAAAAGCACACCATCCTGTGGCAAATTCATCAAACTAAATTGCATGATATCCATGGGGAGGGCAAAGCGCACAGTGCAAATTTGCATCAGAATTGCTGATGCAACCGCAT
>NW_015533409.1:0-437 GCF_001515645.1 Sinocyclocheilus grahami
GTGCTTATACCCAGTGTGCTTGTCCATTATAAAAAGTAAATAAATGAAAATTAAATATGATATATATCAGACATGTTGACTGTACCATTTAGAAGATGGACCTATAAATATGACATATATGAGTATACAGTTAAATAGGCCTTTGCACTGATTGCCCAATTGGAGGCGCAAAATCTCAGCTGTCCTTGAGGGTGCGTTAAAAGATTAATTAGAGGCTTTAATGTCTGAAAAGATTCAGACATTTTTACTGTACCATTTTGAAATTATGGACCTATAAATTTGGCATATATGACAATATAGACTTGAGCTATTGCATTCATGGCCCTATTGGGGGCGCTATATCTCAGCTGTCCTTGAGGGTGCGTTGAATGTTTCACTGGGGCCTTATTCCAAGGGCCGTTGACTGTTACCATGCAAATTTTCAGACATTTTTACTG
>NW_015533410.1:0-437 GCF_001515645.1 Sinocyclocheilus grahami
AAAAAAAAAAAAAAAACCTGAAAAAAAAAAACTATTTCACTGATATGGTTCTTAACTTTGACTGCCACTATGATTTGGTCATAGAAATTAACAGCATAAGGATTTGGAACAATGAGTGAGTAAATTATTATAAGATTTACACAGAGAGAAGAAGAGAGAATGAAAAACAGAGAGGTGGCCTTGAAATAAGTAAATACTTTATCTAGGTGAGCGTGCAGAAAATCTAGAGAGAAAACCATGAGACACATCGGAAAACAAAAAACCTGAGGTGAGAAAATAAATGCTTAGAATTCAGGAAGAACCATAAGTCTTAACAAAAACATTTAAAATGGTAGAGTGGAGACAATACAAGATAATAAATGAGAAAATAAAGGACAGGGAGAAGGAGGTCAGGCTAGAACACATCTTCTCCAATACACACAGTCACTGCAGCCTAA
>NW_015533411.1:0-437 GCF_001515645.1 Sinocyclocheilus grahami
GCCACACACAGGTCTCTTCACAGAGAAATTGATTATGTACGTGCTTCCATACATAGCCTGCACAAACCATACAATGTTATTCTGATAACTGTGTGAGTTTTAGTGCCAGTTGTTTACAGGATTTCAGTAGATCTGCATTCTGCGGGTTTCTTAATGACAGGCCCAGGATTGAGAGTAAACTAGTTTAAGCGTTTGTCCTTAGTCTGTTGGAATGCACAATTGTGAAAGTTCATCTGAGGATTCAGTTTCAGTCCAAATATTCATGTGTCTTTGGAAGTTCTCAAGATGGCATTAATAAATCCCTCTTAATTACCTTCATTATTCACTGAGTGAAAAATGCTCTTTCAACCTTGTGAACTTTAAGGTTGGTGTTTATCTTTGAACAGAATAACTGACAAGCCGTGTTAATTTAAAAGTTGTCTGTGCTTGTGTGAATC
>NW_015533412.1:0-437 GCF_001515645.1 Sinocyclocheilus grahami
CTCTCACCGTGCAGGTCTTTCTGCGCGATGTTCTGCGTCCGGATGAGCGACGACAGCCTCCGCACGTCTCCCCGGAACACGCACTCATGCACGGGATACGCGCCGTCAGTGTCGCCGTGGTTCTGGTTCTGGTTCTGCTGCGAGCTGGAGCGGAGGATCTTGTGGTTGCCGCCGCTGAGGATCTTGCTGCCGCGGCTGGCTTTGCTCGGCCCGGTGTCCGCCGGCTCCTCGTCCGGCTCCAGCAGATCCAAACCCGCCTTGCGCTCTTTGCGCACCGAGCGGATCTTCTCTCCCGTCATATTTACACAGATGCACGGTGGAAAACAGCAGCCCGCACAACATGAACACTGTCCGGTGACTCAGCGGAGACGGACGGGAATGAAACACGCACCGGAGCCACGCATCGAACGGTAAACAAACGACACACACTCACACAC
>NW_015533413.1:0-437 GCF_001515645.1 Sinocyclocheilus grahami
AATGACAATGACAATTTATATATGGTGCAGCACCATTCCAGCAGCACATTTATTGTACCGCCTGGATTGTGAAAGGTTATTAGCGAATAAAACACAGGTTGTGGAAAATACCATGTTAAATGTGGATTAGCTATCATTGGTACAAAGGCCCTGTCTAGTTAATGTAGCCTAGAATGTAAATAACGATCAAAACTTGCACTGCATGAGCAAATCCTTTTGCTTTAGAAATCTTGAATTGATGTCTTTTATTCAGTTTGACTGTATCTTGGTTTAGGAATTCAGGGCACCAAATCAAGCTGCTTCATTTCCTTATTTCATGTCCAGATCTCTGGTATAACGATAGGGTGTCTTTTTCTCATTAGCAGTTCTGTGATCTTGAAATGCAATTGTTCTGTGCTGAAAATTAAAGGCACAATCAGGACATTCAAACTGGAAAA
>NW_015533414.1:0-437 GCF_001515645.1 Sinocyclocheilus grahami
CTGAAACATGTTGGACGGCGCTTTACTCAGCTCGTAGCTCTCAGCGATGCCTCCAGTGAAATCTTCAAAACCCTCACTGGTGGAGCCTCCAGACAGTGCTTCATAACAGCCATTTACCCTGCCAGAGACCATACGACACACTGTTAGAGTTAAGAAATTACATGTACGCACAATTGCACGTCTTTGAGCTCAATTTGAGAAACTATTTAAGAAACTACTTTTTTTTGATACCACACAAAGATTAAAACTGACTTAATTGTTGTTTCAAACACCTGAATATTTAAGAAAAGATTTTAGGACACAGCTCCATTTAGGAATCATGGAATCACTTCCTTCTCTTTTATGTGATGGTCAAATACTTACTGAGTGGTTAAAATTGATATCTCTATTTAAAAAAAAAAAATAGCTGTAAATGTGCTGTAGTAGATTCAAACCTA
>NW_015533415.1:0-437 GCF_001515645.1 Sinocyclocheilus grahami
CTCGAGGAACTAGGGTTACATACGTAACCTGAGGCGTTTCCTGTTAAATTGGCCGCCTAAGCTGCATTTGGATTCAGACAGCCTGCTGCTCCCCAAGAATACTCAAAGTTCTTAATGAAGGTCTGTTTTGACCTTTTCCACACAGTGTTATGAAGAGGTTCTGTTGCTTAATCTTACTTGTTGGATTTACCTTGTATTTCTCTGTCCCAGAACATTCATAAAGTTTTTGCTAATTTATTCATACATGTTTGCATTGGTATGTGTGTGGGTGTGTTTGAGGTATATGCAATAATCCTGTATACTTGTCTTTTAGCTACGACTTGCCTCAGTATGGGAGTCGTCGGAAGTTGATCTCTCCAGCAGGGATGTATGATGAATATGGAGAGGTGATCATGGAAGATGATGGCAGCTACTACTACAGCCCACACGAATCCGAG
>NW_015533416.1:0-437 GCF_001515645.1 Sinocyclocheilus grahami
ATAATAATTGATCATTACATAACTTATATATTTGATAAACGACAACAGAAATACACAGTCCTGAATATGGTTCTCATAATGTGCTTTGATCAACAAAGCATCGATTCATACATCTGTTAGCTATTTAGACTGGGAGAATCTTAGAAAATAATAATTTGCCTGCGTTTCTGTTTGTGTGTCTATTTGAACAGTAATTATGTTTTTTTTTCTGCTTGTGTGTCAAAAGGACTGCTATCAGTTCTGAGGCTGGAGGTGTCAGAAGAGCTGTAGACGCCAGATTAACATTATGGTTTTGCATACAGAAATCGCGATTTTATATATTCTGTGCAAAATTGTTAACACGAATAACATATAGGCTAATGAAAATAAAAAATAATCAAATGAATTATTCGTGTCTATTTTGCTAATTTAAAATCAAATAACACTCTCAGTTTTTT
>NW_015533417.1:0-437 GCF_001515645.1 Sinocyclocheilus grahami
AGAGAGAGATACAGCAAGACAGAGAGGTGGTTAAAACACAATGGTATAGTCCTTCAGAGCAGTTAGAGACAAGAAGAAAAGCTTCTATACACATGAGACAAACACAACACAGAAACAGAAACAGAACCAGACGTCCGAAGTGGTGCTCTGTTTCGTCTGCTCAAATCTTCAGGAGACCCACCACATATACTTTAAATGACACTATCGTAGACTCAATTCAAATAAGAACATGTTAAGTAAATGTCTTAAGACCTAAGTAAGGTCTACACAGCGGTTTTAAAAAACGTGCTACAGAGCTACCGTTACAACATGTAAATGTAGGGTTTTGTCACAGTTGGTTCGTTTTAGGTGTCTCTCTCTAAAGTGAACCAAACTGATGCCAACTCAGGAGCTCCGAGTACGGTTCATTTTAAAATGAACATGAAACGACATTCGCA
>NW_015533418.1:0-437 GCF_001515645.1 Sinocyclocheilus grahami
ATTCTGTGTTTATATCATGCAATTCTGAGTTATTTTCCCTCAGAATTCTGAGGAAAAAATCAAGCTTCCATGAAATCCTTTAATTCCTTTAAATAAAAAGACCATTACAACTGGGGTCTTCTAAATAAGAATTGAATAAGTGGTCCTCCCCAGTGTTCAAGACATGGTTAAGGCCTTCTCAGGTGTACTAAAGTAACCCGTCCCGTGGAGAACGTCAGCCTGATCCTGTTGGTGAATGTGGAACTCGTGTGCCGTCAATGCTTTTGAGGACCAGCATCGTGTGACATTCATTTACACACACTCCATCTCCTCCAGAGGACATTATCTGAGCCGACAGCAGCTCCAGCTTCAGGACTGAAGAAGCACCATAGACGGCTTGAGAATGGGTCGGGAGGCCAAACTAATGCAAGCCTGCGTGCTTTCTATCTCTGGCACGC
>NW_015533419.1:0-437 GCF_001515645.1 Sinocyclocheilus grahami
CAGGAGGAGTAATGAAACACCTGTTTTAAATACAGAAATTGAATATTAAACCAATGTGAAACAATTCTGCTGAAGTACAATCATAACTAGAGTCAATAGATAATTCCAGAGGTTAAAAGTAGATTGGTTTTACATATATTGTACTATTATTTAAATATATTATTAGTATTCATTTCATGATTTTGCATGAATTAGCAAAGTGTGAAATTGTTTTTCACAGTATTACATATATGTACAGTATATATGTTATATATCAGTTGGTCATACTATAAGGTTTTGCATTTTCAATGTACCTTAAACTATTTTGAAACATGCAGTGAATTTCTGTAAGCTGTGTGCTGTAAAATTCCAAATGTAACTAGATATAGAAGAAAGTTGTCAAAACAAACTTTTGTCACAGTTCATGGGTCCGGACGGTCTTTCTACGTCTTGTCATG
>NW_015533420.1:0-436 GCF_001515645.1 Sinocyclocheilus grahami
ACTGAAAAGGGACTGCTTCTTCCTCAAAATCACTCATTTTATAAACCAGGTTTAAACAGATCCGACCGGAACTACATATCTGCACCGTTTCTGAACCAAACACACACCAAACAGCCAATTACTGCGACACACTGCTGATCCGTCATCAACATCATGCTACTCCGTGGAGGATCTGATACTCATGATAACTGTCCAATAGCCTGGGATCATCTGCTGGACACATGAGCAGCTCAGGCACCTCTAATAAAGTCTCTTACTCACTTTAACACGACTGAATCACTCACACATCAAGGTCACGGCCTCAGCGTGTTCAAACAGGAAACACACTCCAGAAAGAAGAACTAGTGACGGACTGATGAATCTGCTGATATCTGACATTTTGCACTGGAAGAACCTGCTGTAGGATTTAGTGTTATTTTGTGTGAGTGTGTGAGTG
>NW_015533421.1:0-436 GCF_001515645.1 Sinocyclocheilus grahami
AACTTCAGTTGAATGGGCCTTCAGAATGGGTCCTCTGGGGGAAAAAAAGTTGCTCAACGTGGTGTGAGAAACAAAATGTTAGCAATAAATAATTTTTGCAAATGTTTTGTAACCAGGTAATGATAATTGTATGAGGTTTTTCTTTCTAGAAAAGAACAGTTTTGCCACTGGCAGACGTGTGCACAACCAGATAATTGAGCGTCTTTGGTGGGACACCTGGTGTGCGGTCATTTCTAATTATAATGCTGCCTTCCAGTACCTGGAGGAAATTGGCACTCTGGACATTTAGAATGAAATTCTTGTTTTTTGCCTACATTACGTGATGCTGCCTCGAATCAACATGCACCTTGATCTGCCCTGGAGAAATGGGACCAACACCCTCTCTTCTCTTAGGGCAGGGGTAGGCAAGTTCAGTCCTAGAGAGCCGCAGTCCTGC
>NW_015533422.1:0-436 GCF_001515645.1 Sinocyclocheilus grahami
CGGAGGAAAAGTGTTAACAGCTTTGCTACAAACCAAATACAATACCAAACAATGGGAAGAAAAAAACTGAGGGCACATAACAAGCAACTAAACAAGACATGGGTGGTGAACATGAGCAACCAAGGAAATAAACTTAAAGGTTTATTTCCAAGAAAATAGGAACTAAGGCTCAGGAAAACAGGAACAAACATACTGAACAAAATAAAAAATAAACAGAAACTAACCATGACTTTAATCATTTAGGTTACTTTCAATTTTCATGAAATAATCATATAAATATAGCTTTTAGATAACACAAGATTATAAATTATTAACATATTTCTCACACAACTATTAGACACATTCAAAACAAAGAGTTTGTATTTGTTATAGAGTGTACACACGTCAAACGTGTTTAAAGAGTGCTTTATTCTGTAAACTGCTTTTTATGTCTTGT
>NW_015533423.1:0-436 GCF_001515645.1 Sinocyclocheilus grahami
TATGAAACCATTTTTATTATAATTTATTATTATTATTATTTTAATGCATTAAAGCAGCTAACAAGTGCTCATCATACATGCAAACTTTTAAAGAGCAACCCAGGATCCACCTCTTGAAGTTGGCAACATTTTTGATTCGTACATAACATTCAAATACGTTTTCATTACTTTTTATGACTTAAAATATGTTAAATAGTAGATGTTTCTACCATTAGATACTATTAGATATATACGTTTTAATCTTAAATCCCAACTATTCATCCAATGTTTGTCCAACTTGTTCAGTTGGATACCAATCTGACTGAAAACTTCATCAATAAAAAATGGTGTATGAGGTCTTGATGTTAGAAAATAAACTACTTTACACCAAGAGACCAAAACAATACATGAACCTTCTTTTTTAAAAATGTTGTCTTTCTAAATGTGTTCAATCATG
>NW_015533424.1:0-436 GCF_001515645.1 Sinocyclocheilus grahami
GTGTGTTCCAGGCAGCAAAATGTAAAACTTGCTGCAGTATCTTTTTAAAACAGCAGCAAAAACAACTGACGATAAACACTCCTCCATTGCCCTCACCACCAGCTTCCACTGCAAGACCACTTGTTCCTTCCAGTACTGCCTCTGATCAGCCTGGTAAGTTAATAAAATTCATGCAAATTTGCTTATATTTATTTTTAAAGCCTACTGATGCATTGATTTTGTTTTATAGTGACGGAGGAGGATGAAGAACTGGAGAGGATGATGCCGAGTCTTTCTCCAACAAAATATCTCACACAGCTGAGTAAGTGAATCAAGAATCATGTCATGTGTGTTATACAGAGACATGTCAAGTTCAGCATGTGTATGACGCATAAAATTGCACATACTGGATCAAAACTGTTCAAATTATAACGCTTAATTTTCAGGATCATCTGCA
>NW_015533425.1:0-436 GCF_001515645.1 Sinocyclocheilus grahami
ACGATGATTTTGGCCAAAGATTTGCATGTACTGACTTTCACCCTGTGCTGGAGGATTGTGTATTGTGCTTTAATTTTTCCCACAGCGCCTTGTCTTCAATAAAGTGTGTGCTTCATTTTAAATATAGTTCAACTGTTCACTTAACTAATGCAAACAGTTTAAACTCTGATGCCACTTATGCCTTTATATTAGTAATTCGATTTGCTGTTCTTAACTTCCATTAAATATTTCATGGTGTTCACAATGTTTGACTGTCAAATTCAGTGGTTGACAATTAATATTTAAATCACAGCCGTGACTTTTGATAATCTGGTTTAATTCAGGGTTTTATTCTTAAACTCAGAAATTTCTGAATGGCTGGTGAGTTCAAGTTACTTTCAAACCCTGTCCCGAAGTCTTCTGAGATCTTGGTTACACTATCAGTTTTGCGGTTTGC
>NW_015533426.1:0-436 GCF_001515645.1 Sinocyclocheilus grahami
AAAAAAAAAAAATGGAAACAAGAATTTGGATTTGCCAGTGCCTGTGTGGGGGAGAGAAATATTACACAGCAGCAACTTGGGAATTTCACCCATGGAAGTATTATATTACAACATGTTGCACCAGTTAGTGTTACATAACTATTACCAGATGTTACAATGGGTTTAAACCACATCAGAAATTTCACAGAGAGCAGAAAACAAAGAAACGTGTAAAGAAGAAAATAAGGCTCAATCAAAAATGGAAATTAGATTATTACATAAATATTAGATAAACTAAATAAAATAAAACAATGGTGCAATTGATACAGGGTATTGCATTAATTTGATCTCATATTAGCTACTCATTTTTACTGATTTGTTTTTTGATATGGGGTAGGGAAATTGTACATAAAAGCATATTATGTGAGAAAGGCAAATTAGAAAGTAAAAAACCTAG
>NW_015533427.1:0-436 GCF_001515645.1 Sinocyclocheilus grahami
AAAATCTTTTCAGAGAATATAACTTGAATTCAGTTTATTTCTCTTATTCCTTTACTCGAATAGATTAGTTTAAGAATAACTCTCAGTAAATGTTGTAAATTTACTTTTTAAAACAATAAAAAGTAAAATTCAGAGAACATAATAATTATCTGAAAACAAGTCTTATCAAAATATATAATGACATACACTTAATGTATTTATTACATAAAATAAAAAACATAAAAATATTGAATAATAAATCAATTTTTGTAATGCATGCAAAAACTACAGTACATTTCCATAAGGGTAAGGCCAGTTTTTAATAGAAGATCTTAAGAGTGAGTAAGACATGCCATTGGTACACACTACACGAGCGAGTCGCCCCCCTCCAGGTCCAGCACTGACTCGATTAGATTACAACAAGAGGGTTGGTGACAGCTCCTAGGCATACTTGAAA
>NW_015533428.1:0-436 GCF_001515645.1 Sinocyclocheilus grahami
GGTAATTGCAACTTTTTATCTCACAATTCTGACTTTTTTCTTGCATTAAAAAAAAAGTCAGAATTGGGGTATTCAAATTTATGATTAAAATTCTTATTTCATTCAATGTCGGAAAAAAGCTTCCATATAAACCAATATAAAGACAAAATCAAATGCAGCATAACAAGCCACGTGGCTTTTTTTGCTCTCAGGTCATAGCGAGTGAGTTTTTAATGATATTAAATGAGTTTATTAAATACTGAAATCTGAAAATGATGTTCAGATGAAATGGTGAGTGTGGACCATAATAAAATTACTTACCGATCCGACAAATAAGTCTTTGAATGAGAAGTTCTGGAATCCCAGAGATCCTGAAAGAATCCAGTCATGCTTTTATTGGAGATCAGGGCCCGTATTCACAAAACATCTTCAGGCTAAAAGTAGCTTATAACTCGTC
>NW_015533429.1:0-436 GCF_001515645.1 Sinocyclocheilus grahami
TTTTTTTTAGAGTGTAGGGATGAATTTGAAATTCTTTTTTACCTACTTGAGGCACAGCTTGCAGGAAAGAAAAACATGCATAAATTGAGGCGGTGTGTATGTTTTTGTGTAAAATGGGTGGAGGTGTACGTAAATCAATTTATTTGTGTTGATTTTCAAAACTATCAGGAATAATGAAACCATTAGAAATCACTAGGCAATGTGTTTACTGCAGGGAACAGGATCAAATCCTTTCACTCAAAAGCAGAAAAATAAATAATTGCAATAATGGCACTCTTCTGGTTCCATTAAGCATGAAGGCAGCCCCACAGCCCTCCGAATGCAGAAACATCCACATCCACATAAATGGCTCCTCTCTGAGGCAGGGGTGGCTGAAATCCAGAGAATACTGAAAATCTAGGTCAATGGATTGCTGCACAGCTATGATGACTTTTTT
>NW_015533430.1:0-436 GCF_001515645.1 Sinocyclocheilus grahami
AATTTAAGATACAGATTTGGTTTTTCATACTGTATTATGTTCATAATACTGCACATTACAGATTTTATTTATTTTACGTTGCAAAGCATAACCTTGTTAAAGCAGCACAGAATTTTTTTTGGACATCAGATAATGAAGCAAAACAAAACATGATCTACATATTCACAGGATATATATATATAAAAAAACACAGGATTTCCTATTAAACTGCCCCATCTTACACTTTACAGGAATGTTCCAAAGTTAGGCTTCACAACAACATCTGTGACACTTAATAACCAAAGAAAATCATAATCATGTTTGCACTAACAAATGGAAGTCTGAAGCATTTTTTGTCATTTTAGTGAAATTCTGGCGTTATCAACTTTTAAAAGTGTAGTTAAAAATAAAGCCTTTTATTACAGTGCATAGCTTTGAAATGCATTTAGTTTTTTTT
>NW_015533431.1:0-436 GCF_001515645.1 Sinocyclocheilus grahami
TCTTTGTGTAAGTAGCCCACATTTCAAAGCGCTAAAATGATGAGCAGGATGGCAAGAAACTGTTTTGGAATAACTTGAGGAGTAACGCTTCTACGCTGGAGTTGCTTTGAATGGGTTCGGATGGAAAGATAATGGTAAGAAGGAGTGCAGTGCCAGTGCGATACGCAAACACGACACTTGATGCTGGGGCCATATGGTGCAGTGTGTGCATGTTTGCTCTCAGAGCCCGTGTGCTTCAGCGTTTTACTCTCCATTCTGAATCCTTTACGGCGTATCGTGAGGTTTTTAGTACCAGAGCATAGAAAATAATGTTTTGAGTATTGCAGTCTGACTAGGGTTGCCACCTTCAGCGAGGCAAGTAAGGGACACCTATTCACGACCACAAAAAAAATCATAGCTCAACAATAAACCATGAGAAAACATGCTCAAGTATGTA
>NW_015533432.1:0-436 GCF_001515645.1 Sinocyclocheilus grahami
ATCTGCAGGTGCTGCAGGAGTTTGTGGTTCTTCCTCTAAGTGTATAGTAAAGAAACAAATGGTCAGATTCCTGTGTCATGAAGTCCAAAATATAACAAAACAATTGAAGACAGTCTGTTCAAATCAGGGATCAAAGCAGACATAAAACATATACATTAAAATGTACAGTCATCCCATCATTATCATAAAATAAACACTTACAGGGTGTTCAGGACCCTTCCAAGAAGCAGAGAGATTGTTTTACCTTGGAAAAGTGTATTTTGTGATGACAGGCTGACTGTACATTATCAAAGATTTTTTACTCGCTGTAAATGGCAGCTGGTAAAGACATTAATGTACCGGTCAAAATTGAGTGAATTATTTACTGCTCAATGCCACAATTGGCAAAAGGTATTTTATGAGCCTAGATTGAGACCTACACAACCACTAAAAAAAA
>NW_015533433.1:0-436 GCF_001515645.1 Sinocyclocheilus grahami
AGCTTGTAACACTCCAAAGAGAAAGGAAAACTTGAAATCGTATCAAATGACCCCTTTAAGCGCTGATAATAGATGCGCAAAACTACACTTCCCATAATCCAGTTCTTCAAGGGCGCTTCCATAAACTCGCGCTCTGGTCTGCACAGGTTTTGCAGAAACGGAAGTTCGCGCGTATCGAATGAGCTTCGGTTTAAATTCTATCTACCCTACGTTTACTTTAAGATATCACGTAAGTCATTTGATACATCCAACTGTTTATAATATTCGAGCACGGCTATAATGTCAGCGGACATGTTGCAATAACAGATTGTTTCATTGAAAGGAACTGTTGGCAAATGGCCATCTTGCTGCGCGTTCATACGTTCGCGGCCTTGTTAGTTATAAACGAGCGACGCCATTGATTCTTTTGTTTAATATATGCAAAACGTTAAAAAAA
>NW_015533434.1:0-436 GCF_001515645.1 Sinocyclocheilus grahami
TATTATTATTAATGTTGAAAACAGTTGTTCTGCTTAATATTTTTGAGGAGACTGTGTGGAATACTGTTGTTTTCAGAATTCTTTGATGAATTGAAAGTTTAAAATAACTTTTTTTTAAGTAGAAATCTTTTGTGACAATGTAAACCATCTTTACTGTCACATTTGATCAAATGTGTCCTTGCTGAATAAAGGTATTAATTTCTTTCAAATTATATATATATATATAATTTGAAAGAAATTAATACCTTTATTCAGCAAGGACACATTTGATCAAATGTGACAGTAAAGATGGTTTACATTGTCACAAAAGATTTCTACTTAAAAAAAAGTTATTTTAAACTTTCAATTCATCAAAGAATTCTGAAAACAACAGTATTCCACACAGTCTCCTCAAAAATATTAAGCAGAACAACTGTTTTCAACATTAATAATAATA
>NW_015533435.1:0-436 GCF_001515645.1 Sinocyclocheilus grahami
ATTTTTTTTTTTTTACAGTGTGTATTTGACCTGTGATCAGCACATCCATTTTGACTGAGCTAACGGGTGTCATCCTGACCCGCGGCTGTTAGCTTTCCCTGCGGCAGCGCTGTGAATCAATAAACCCTCTGACCCCGGAGCCCGGAGCCATCATCCATCAGACCCTGCTAAAATCTACTGGACAGAGAGAAAGAACCAGACTGAAAGAGAAATGTATAAAGTGAAGCGGCAGCAGCGGCAGCCTCGGGCTCTTCAGCGCTGCTAAAGACAGAGAAACACTGTGTGGGAGGAAAAAACACTGCCCTACATCAATATCTGCACCGATCAACGCTTTACAAATAGACCAGTATTATACAGTCAGTCTAGATTAGATTATATACTACTTGTTTTGAAAGAAATTGATACTTTTATTCATCAAGGATGCATTAAATTGATC
>NW_015533436.1:0-436 GCF_001515645.1 Sinocyclocheilus grahami
AGGCTGTCAGACTCGTCATTATCACTTAGGCCGCCGAGCCTGCCCGAACGTGCGCCTTTCCAATGCTCACCTTCCTCCAGCCCATCATCTTATTCCACCGTACACTGTGTCTACACTGCAGGCGAGCGATGCAGCGCTGCCAGTGTAATCAAGCAAGCCGTCTACAAACCAAATGCGTGTTCCCTGCTTTGTTTTGCGTGCTTGCAATATAGAGGGCTTTGTTTTAAAATTATGAAATTATTATATTAAATGTAATATTATTTCACAGAATTTCACACATGTAGGTCCAGCTTTTGATAGTCCAGTTCACTGGGCTCTCGCTTGATTTGAGCCCTCAAGGATTCCTGTCCACGTCAGAGTTTTCTCTAGAGTGTAGAGCTTTTGTCTTTTCATGGATTACTGCAAAATACTTCAGGTTAAAGACTTAAAAAAAAAA
>NW_015533437.1:0-436 GCF_001515645.1 Sinocyclocheilus grahami
ACACACACATGCTTAGGTTACATTTCTGACACTACAGAAATATATATTTTTTTGATTTATATAAAATTAAACCGGACAAGTTTAATGCAGCCAGCATATTTTCTGGTTTAAATTGCTGCTTTACGTCAAATACCAGATAGTAGGATAAACAGGGACAGGGCCCTGCACAGGAATATCCCTTACAGTTCTGACAACAGCTAGCGCAAGATGACCAGCTATGCAATATTCATACAGCAGAAGAGTCGATGGAATGTGTCAAAGAATCCGATTGCAACAATAATCAAGAAGTAAACATTCTTCAGTATTTAAAAAACAAAACATGTTAAGGAACACAAAAACTGCTGTGAAACGGCAGACATGTTTCTCTTTCCAAACTGCCACAGACAATCGGCAGTGTTTCAGTGCAGGCATTTCTGAATCCAAGCATCAAAATAAC
>NW_015533438.1:0-435 GCF_001515645.1 Sinocyclocheilus grahami
ACTTGAAATCGCATCATATGACCCCTTTAACTTAACCTGTGATATGGTTACAGGTTAACCTGTGACATGATAAATATAGTTTACTCAAGAAAGCTTATGTTAACATATCAAAATACATCTAATTCTCCAAATATTGAAATTTTAGACTGATGGGCATTGTTTTTTAATGCACTGATAGGATTAAAGCACTAATGCACTAATTTTTAATTAATTATTGCATGGTTTGGAGTTAAATAAGACTAAAATTACACACGTTCTTGAAGCTTTTTCTTTCATTTTTCTGCTCCGGACAGATAACTTCATTTGGAAGTCATAGCCATAAGTTAATAATATGCATGTCATTACCTGCCTCATGCACTGCATGATGTCCGAATCTGACATCTCTAACGGTTAATCTGCATACTACCATCATGTTTACATTGTATAGTGATGCTC
>NW_015533439.1:0-435 GCF_001515645.1 Sinocyclocheilus grahami
AGGTTCCATGGATGTTAAAGGTTCTTCATGGAACCATAGATGCCACTAAAGAATAACCATTACTTTTAAGAGTGTGATGCATGTTAACATTGATATTAAATAACAGCAAGTATAAAATGTATTTAGAAATTCGTAGATACAGCATATGCAATAAAACATGAATTTCCTGAAAGACCTTAAGCCGTAAGTAATTTTAATAGTAGATGATATCAAGTGCAAACATATTTACATAACTGGTAAATATAGCTGTGTTATAAATCCTCTTTCATGTCACGATTATAAAACCAGTCTTGTGTGAACTGCTCATCGACAATCACACCCAAAACAAGTTATTTTAAAAGCAGTAATGATTTATATCCAATCGAACATCCTAATTAAGGGAAGAGAGATCATTTGTTTACACTGATTGCTGTTATATTGAACTGGGTTATATCC
>NW_015533440.1:0-435 GCF_001515645.1 Sinocyclocheilus grahami
AGATGCTGGCGCAATTAGAACATGTTTTAGTGATACAGTGAGCCTTAATTGAAAGGGAATGGAATGAAAGAGGGGAGACAAATGGAAACAAATTATTTGAAACCTCTGGAGTGGTCAAAGCTCGGCCCAATCAATAGATCACAGATTACTAGCTTCGGAGTGCAGGCTTGGGACCGGGCTGGAGTGGGTCACGGCTGGGAGCCTTCAGACTGGGAAGAGAATGGGAGGGGTGGGAGAGTGATGGGGGAGAGGCGCCCCTCCCTCTCTGTGGGATCGATGGCATTCGTGTTGCCACTGCAGTTTTTCGGCAGACATTGATCGCTGGACATTCGGCTGGTGACAGAAGACAGGTTGTAGCGGCCCATGTTGCAGTCAGTGCTGGAGAGTGACACACATACACACTTATGCACACATAATGCTGGGTCCAAAAGTATG
>NW_015533441.1:0-435 GCF_001515645.1 Sinocyclocheilus grahami
AGAGAAAGGAAAATTTGAAATTGCATCATATGACCCCTTTAAGACGAAATGATCTTGAGACTTCACAAGGCTTGTGAACATGGGTGACACACATACACAGGTCTATCAAAGCCAGAAAAAGACACATTGAAATACTTCACTTCAAATCTTATTTAATTTCTCATAAAAATAAGAACTATGCATATACCCTCCGTACTTTCTGCATTTCACAAGACAGTTGTGTCTTGCTGAGTCATCAATCCCTGCGGCTAAAACAATGCTTGTCTGTCTGTCTCTGCATCACTGAACAGGCTCACCCACTGACACACTCTGTACTCTGCGTTCCACCACGCTCTGATTACAAACCCTTACCAGCTCTTTCAAACACTACACCCTGCTCATTTTACACACCATTTCTCTCACAGCATCACCTGAAAGCCATTATATATTCATTCA
>NW_015533442.1:0-435 GCF_001515645.1 Sinocyclocheilus grahami
AATCTCTTTTGGGAAGGTTTGGAAATCCTTTTAAGTCTTCTTTCTCCTCTTTTTTTCCTCCTTGACAGAGTGAAGGTGAGAGTATCTGACGTGCAGTTTAGCGATGCTCCTGGACCAGTGGACCTTGCAGGGATCTCAAGGTGTTTTTGTTTTTAATTTCCTGCCTGAAATCAATGACACGTTAGAAGCATTACCATTAAGCTGAAAAGAGAAAGATTGGATCTGTTCATTTTCAGTCATTTCTATGATTTTCAATTATGTCACATTGTTTAGCAAATACCTGACTTTAATTTGAATGCTTTTGTAGGGGTGTCTATTGTGGCCATTTATAGTCAGTATAAGACAGTGGACATAGACAGCACACAAATATACAGTTGAGATCAAAAGATAACATACACCTTGCAGAATCTGCAAAATGTTAATTATTTTACCAAA
>NW_015533443.1:0-435 GCF_001515645.1 Sinocyclocheilus grahami
TAAACTGGGGATTGGTTGCAATCTATTTTAATTGCCGTTTGGCTGTTGTAGCAAACAGAAATAGTGTAAGCCATTGTACATCTATTGCAACAACATTTCACCCCATAGAATAATTTAAAGCACAAATGTTATATAAAGGCTACAATTTATACTTCTTTTGTCCTTAATTGCACTGATGCACAACACTGACCTTTAAAAACAAATGATGGAACACCTGACATTTGTTTTAGTGTTTGTTAGAGACACGGTGAACGACCATGAGCCGGATCCAGAGTGTCTTCATATTGTTCTCTCCCACTCTGGGGCCCCTGTTAAGTTTTGCGGAATGTATCCATCTTGCTTCCTACCAAAAGAGCATATTTTCTCCTTTTATGGAAATGGCTCAGTGTTGTTCTCTGTGTCTGGGCAGACATGAATCATTGTTAAACAAAAGAG
>NW_015533444.1:0-435 GCF_001515645.1 Sinocyclocheilus grahami
TATCTATCTATCTATCTATCTATCTATCTATCTATCTATCCAGATTTTAATATAATCAAAATCTTGATTTTCTAGTCATTCCCGTTCCTACTGTATTTATTTAAATATTTTTAGAAATAACTTGCTGCTAATTTCCAATGCTCTCACTGTAATTATTGATGAATCACTGAAAGTGATTTGTCAAGAAATATGCCAAGGATGAGTCACACCTTTTTAACCGCAATCTGCTTTTGGATACCATGAGAGGCCGACTTAGTTATTTGGGGCCCCAACACACAGACTACGTGGCTCTATTACGTTAATAACCCTTATTTTGCTTTCTCGCTCTCATAGTTTGGAGTTTATTTGCCCCTTTACATCTTGTCTACGGGATAGTGCCGTTCAGTAATTAGTCAACCTGACATTGTTCTAAACCCATATAACCCCCACCCCCCC
>NW_015533445.1:0-435 GCF_001515645.1 Sinocyclocheilus grahami
TATCATCTTTTGAAGCTACTGAAGTTGTTCCTGCTCTGTAGTGGTTAGATTCTTCCAGTCTTCATCATGTGCTGTGCGTTCCTCAGGAGGAGGTAGAGGTCCAGTAGTGGCCTCAGACGTTGGTCTCTAGGCCTTGCAGACGGTCCATCCTCTGCATATTTTTCTCGATGGTTGCCTGACAGGTGATGATTTCGGCGCACTCGGCCAGGAACCAGCCCCTCTCTCCATCCCGCAGTCGATCGCCTTCATACCAGCCTGAAACCACAGCCAGACTTCAATTCACTTTCTTATGAACACAAACCAGTCAATGAACAAAGCAAAAACATTTTAACTACAACGAAACAATCTGCTTTCAGAGCCATAGCTTAGTGGTCAGTAACATGAGTTTAATTGGTTCCATTTCTTACTCCCATTGCCTCTTCATTTACATAAACA
>NW_015533446.1:0-435 GCF_001515645.1 Sinocyclocheilus grahami
AAATGACATCTATTATGGACAAATTGACTTCTTCCTACTTTGGATGATGAAATTGCACCACATGTCTCCGAAGTGAGTAGGGTAAATTTATATGGCTTTGGTACATGCCAAGCTAGATGGAGTAACTGTGTGTGTGTTTCACTATCCTTATGGGGACAAAATGTCAGAAAATATCCCCACAAGGATATCTGTAAGTGTGTCTGAAAGATGATTATGCAAGTCTAGGCAGTCTCAGAAAGAACAGCCATCACCGTGTCGGCCTGCTTAGCCAGCTTTGTGCTGGTGTGAGCGGACAGTTTGGACAGGGTGTCCCACAGGTTTAGAAACGTTATCTGCTCCCTTAACATGCCTGTAGAAGAAAAAGAAGAGGGTGAAGAGTAACACATAGTTTAGTTCAAAACCAGCGCTTGCTATTAGGGATGCATGATATTATCG
>NW_015533447.1:0-435 GCF_001515645.1 Sinocyclocheilus grahami
TTCACAGATGAACAGAAAGTTCAAAAGAACAGCATTTCTTTGAAACAGAAATCTTTTCTAACATTATAAAGCCTGTACGGTCACTTTTGATCTCTCCCCAGCCTGTATGTGATGTTTATTAAAATGCAAAATGCTTATTTAGAGCTAGTAATGTATTTCAGTAATCATCAGCTAGTAATGAACCAGGAACAGAACATCTCCAATTTCAATATCAATTCACAAACACTTCCATAATACTTCATATACGAATAAAACCCAGAGCATCATTTCCATGACAGTGCTTTTGCTTTGTGATTATCTGACGGCTACAGAAGATGAAAGCGTCTCGTAGAGCGGAGTAACAATCTCACATAAGTGCGGTCCGTCTCAATACAACATAATAACATCAGCAAGCAACACAGTGGAGAACAGCACATGCTAAACACACACAGAGAA
>NW_015533448.1:0-435 GCF_001515645.1 Sinocyclocheilus grahami
AACAAAAGTGCATGCCGCCTCTGTTTTGTCTAATGGTTAAGCTCCACTTTGTTCAGAGCAATAGGCTTTTCCTTTAGACTGGCTTTTTGTATAAGAAGGGGACTTTAATCAGTGTTCTTTTGGTTTGGTTTGGTTTGGTTTGATCAGATTAGAGAAAAGACAAAAAAACAAGCTCAGACATCTAACCAATCTAACAAATGAGCTAATATACCTTTTAAAATGTTTCTTTGAAATCAATATTGCTCATCTAATCTCTTCCGTGACATTGCTTTTTAAAATGAAAATTCCAGCAGCGAATTAAAGGATTAGTTCACCTGAAATTGAATTCAAAAACTCTTGGGAACATAAAAAGTTTTGAATAATGTACTGGTCACATTTTTTATCACAATAAATGGAGACTGACATGCATTTGGAAATTATCGCAAAAAAAAAAAA
>NW_015533449.1:0-434 GCF_001515645.1 Sinocyclocheilus grahami
AACTGCAAGAAAGCAAGAGGTAGAAGAAAAAGAGATTACGGAAATGCAAGAAAAGATAGAGAAGAAACATGAACATGCAGCCAAGATAATTAAATAAAGATGGAGAAGACGCAAGAAAGATGAAAGGTGAAAATGCAAAAGAAAGAAAGAAAGTGCAGGAAAAACTTGAGAAAAATGCAGGCAAAAAAAGTAAAAATGATCATGCAGCTAAAGGAGTGAAATAAAGATAAATAAACTGCAAGAACAGAAAAAAAGAACATGCAGCTGAAAGAATTAAATAGATGAAATTGCAAAGTGGAGAGAATGCAAGAAATGAAAATGCAAATAATAATAATTAAGAGAAGAAAAAATGAACTCGTGTTTAAAATGAAGCTGAAGAAAAATAAAGATGACGAAAAAGCAAGAAAAGAAAGATGAAGAAAATGCAAGACAGA
>NW_015533450.1:0-434 GCF_001515645.1 Sinocyclocheilus grahami
TTTTTTTTTACAAGATCCAATTTAGATTAATCTGACCTTTTTGCTGGCTTCTCATCATTCCTGTCCTGTCTGAATGTTTGTCTTCTTGCAGTCAGGTCCATATTTTGAGGATTGTCTGGCGAAAGCTCTGTGAAGGGGTTGAGACAGCAGAATGTGATCTCTTAAGAAGGATGGTGTTGTGTTCCTGTAGGGATGACTGCATGCTTATGGCATAACTGTGACCTGTCTCTTCTGGAAATCAGATGCCTCACACCTTCTGCTATTGTTTGAGGCAGTAAAATGAGGTAATTGAAAGCCATATGTAGTCAGATTTCAACTTATGAAGTCTTTATCATCATAATAACAAGATAAAGCAATAAAAGTTCAAGTAAACTCAATGTTAAACATGGTTAAATAACACAATGGCTGAGTAAAGCATTGAGAGATAAAAAAAA
>NW_015533451.1:0-434 GCF_001515645.1 Sinocyclocheilus grahami
CCCCACCTCACTTGAGACTCGAACCTGCAACCTTCAGGTTACAAATCAGACTCTCTAACCATTAAGCCACGACTGCCCCACAAATGTATTATACACATTTTAGACCACCAGAAATAAATGACTTAGATAAACAATTTCAGCAGAGTTACCATTAATACAGACAAGTTTCCATGATACCACCGCCACCAAATATAATTGTTTATTGTTATTGTTTGTTTGTATAATTAATTGCCTACTAACACACGCTTATTGTGAGCACTTTACTAATTTAACACTCACTTCGATCCATTTAACAGATGCATAATTTTATGGTAAATTAAAATTGATAAGTGTTCTGTGTTTCTTATTTTCTATTCCTCATTGGATTTCCCAGGGGAGAATTATAGCAATGGACATGCACAAACAGCAGCCAGTGGACATGCACAAACAGCAGC
>NW_015533452.1:0-434 GCF_001515645.1 Sinocyclocheilus grahami
AAAAAAATGTATAAATGCATTACTTACGCGGAAGGCCTTTTTCGTATCCTAATTTCAGATACATAGGAAAAGTCAAGACATTTGGGTTAGATGAGAGAATTGTTTTAGCATTCTGTTGAACTCTATGGGATTCCAAATTTTCTATACCTGTTCGTCAGATTGGTGTTAATATACTCTGTGGAGTTGCTCTCTGTAACATTTGGAAAAGTCTCCATGTGAGATTCACTGTTGAAAAGAATACATTTACATTTATTTTTGTGGAAAAGTACACATTAACTCATAGGTATGCATGTAAATATCTTACCTTGTACTATTAAGCATGGGAAACCCAAGAGTGTAGCTGAGGATCAGAAAGCTGAGAGTCCAGACAAGAATCATGATGTTCATCACCAGCACTGACTTACTGAACAACACAGTGAATGTGAATGTGAATG
>NW_015533453.1:0-434 GCF_001515645.1 Sinocyclocheilus grahami
AAAAAAAAAAAAAAAAAGAGGATACAGCATCTCCAAGGAGATTTTTGTATGTATTGTTTTATAGGGAAATATTTATGACATGGCCAATTGTTTTTATCATCTAAATTGTATAGTGCTCTGTTCTGTTTTGTTTAAACTGAAGAGATCTATTTCCTTATGTTGTGTCCCTAGAAGACAGGTCATAATGGTTGGTTTGATGTTTTATTCATACCGATGCTGTATTTAAATAACAAGCTGACAAAGGCATAGAACAGCTCTGATACAAGAAGTTAAATTATCTGAAGAGATCAGAAACTTGTGATAAATTGCTTTTTGTAAATGTATTTCTTTTCGATGAGCATTTTTAAGTGATTATCATGTCATTTCTTGGTCCTGCCTGTGGAAATGTGCTTTGTGAAGCCACATTTGGCACATACTCTTTATGCTGGTCTTAC
>NW_015533454.1:0-434 GCF_001515645.1 Sinocyclocheilus grahami
TAAATTAATGAAAACACTAAAATGTAGAGTTTATGCAAAGTCAGTGTTAGTAAATATAGACCAACTCATGTCCATGTCTTTTTCATGTCCATGGTTAAAATGTCTGGTATCAGGTCTATCAGCGTCTTCATCTGCAAATAAAACAGATTAGCTTTAATGCAGTGATAATGATACAAATGTGTAGAAAACAAGTTTTGTATTAAACACACTTACCATTTTCGTCATGTCCATGGTGGCTCAACTGTAGTTCTTTGGACATTTTAGTGTGTCACAAGTTCACAATCTCAATAAGTCTTCGGTGGAGTGTCGTTGTGTCTCGGTCAGTGCCGCTGCTCCATATAAAGGGCAACACTGAAAGTGAAAGCCAAAAATGAGAAGTCCTGCAGGTTTAACTGGAGCCCAAGCCTTTAATCACTTTCCATCCCATATGGAGC
>NW_015533455.1:0-434 GCF_001515645.1 Sinocyclocheilus grahami
TTTAGCAAATCCAAGATGTTTCCATGAACATGGAGAATTTTTTTTGCGTTTTCCAACATTTTTAACACTCGAAATTGTCTGTAGAAATAATACATATTATTGACCTATAATAAGACAGTCGTTGTATGGTAGGCATCGCACAGTAGCTTTATTTGAATTATTTAAACAGCCAAAGCAAACATTTGACAATTCAGTTTGAGGCTCAGAGTTTCGCTTATTTCTGGTCTAAATCAAACATCTCTCTGCAAAATGAGCGTGCAGATGTGAACGAGATCTCACCCATTTGCTCTTGCGATGCGTGTCTTTAAAAGTTGTCCCTCAATGGCTGAACGCTGCAGCATGCAGTAGATTTGTGATGTTCTGAAGACTTCGACAAACTTTTGTTTACTCCGGCTGCAAAACTTCTACATGCCAAACTTGTCTAGGTTAGAATG
>NW_015533456.1:0-434 GCF_001515645.1 Sinocyclocheilus grahami
TTTATGTATTTAATTTTTTTTTTATGTAATGTTAAATGTATTATATTTAGTGTATCTTGTCTCTGACAAGAGTATCTCTTGTCTCTGTATTGTGCAAAATAACATTGAAAAGTAAAACGCAACAAAATATTTGATTAAATTATTGTCAAAATTGTTTTAAAACACTTTGGGTGCATTTCTTATACACTAATGTTTTACAGTAATACACTAATACTGACTATTACCGGCAAATTCATTCAATAATTCTCAGAATGACATTACAAAGCACTAATTGCTGTGAATCATGCTGTACAAAATTGAGTAATTTTACACTGCATAAAGAGAAAAGATATCGGTAACACTTTCTATGAAGCCCTTATTTATAATAAATTATAAGAGTATTCTTAATGCATTATGTAACGAATCAGCTCATGGGAAATATGAATAATTAATCA
>NW_015533457.1:0-434 GCF_001515645.1 Sinocyclocheilus grahami
AATTACAAACTTTTTAATGTTAGTAGCCAATATTTTAGCGAAAGGAAGTTTTACAAAAAGTAAAGTGATTGTTGTTATTTGATAAATAACAGTGTAATGCACCATGTCAATCTATCTGTCTGTCGGTCTATTTATTTATTTCATTGATTTGTATTTATTTATTTATTTTGGGACGACGCAGCATTATACAGCTAACATGTCCTCGGCGTGCTACACATTCCACACAGATCGGGTACAACTCCAAATTTTGAATCTACATACTAACACATTTAGATATGATTGGGTGCCACATTTGATCTTTTTAATGTTCAGCGCACACTACAGTTCCGTGTTTCCGGAGGGTCTTCATTTCAAACGGACTAGTGCTGAAATACCCTGCACGCGTGTGTGTCCGCGAGGCTGCTGCTCTGACGCGACAGCAGCATGAGGTTACC
>NW_015533458.1:0-434 GCF_001515645.1 Sinocyclocheilus grahami
CAGAGGGATGCATGCCAATAAGATGATGCTAACACCAAATAAAACAGGTGAGTTCAATCAGTCAACTAGAAAGCATTTTAAAATAACATGTCATCTACATACTGTACATACCAGCAGATAATAACAGTTTGGTACCTTTGCACTGAAACTGTTAGCATGGACTGTATCATCTAACTAATTCTAACTATACAACATCAGTTAAGGTGGATCAGCCAAAACCTTTGACCATCGTGCTGCTGGGACAGACAGGATGTGGGAAGAGTGCTACAGGAAATACAATCTTAAAAAAGCACCATTTTGAATCGCATGCCAGTTCTGTGCCAGTAACAAAGGAGTGCCAGATGGCAGAGGACACTGTTTATGAAATGAAGATTAGGGTTATAGACACTCCAGATTTCTTTAATGAAGACCTTAAAAACCAGGAAGAACAGATA
>NW_015533459.1:0-433 GCF_001515645.1 Sinocyclocheilus grahami
AATAAATACAAATTAAAAAGCAATTTTTTTTCTCATGTACACATTATTTATATGTTCTGCAAAAGCATTGTCTTTTTTTATAAGTCAAAACACAATGTAATTTTATCTTGATGCCTCGGCCCGGATAAGAATGACTAAAAAAGTGCCATTTCATTGTAAAATGACATGGTTCACAATTTTCACACCTATGGTTACCATTAGGAAAAGGATAAAAAAAGTGTTTCAGAGATAGATCAGCCATAAACTAACTATTTTATGTTAGGTGCAGGCTTATATACTATTCTAAGAGGCATTCATTTTGTTATCCTCTGTTATAGACTTGCTGGATGTCATATCTCTGATCAGTGCTGTGGACGTTTGTCTTCAGCTCTTCAGTCTTCAAGATCCGATCTGAGAGAGCTGGACCTGAGTAACAATGACCTGCAGGATTCAG
>NW_015533460.1:0-433 GCF_001515645.1 Sinocyclocheilus grahami
ACTAAACAATTCAGCTTTAAAAGTCAACATATCACAACCTGTTTCACTTCCGCAATGTGACATACTTACGTGGCACTTAAGCTTTTTAATGGGAAAAAGTAGGGTGGGATTTGATTGGATAATGACAACAGGGTGTCGAACAGACCAGTCACACCTGAATGCCTCCTGAAAGTATTTTTGACTGGGACATGGACACTGAAGGTTTAGCTTGCTTTCAAGAACACCTCAATTCATCACAATGGTATCACTTCTTATTCAAATCTACCATCATTTACTCTAATTGCCATTTTAATACGTACATCAAAATTAACTGGCACTGAATTAAGAAAAAAAAAATTTCATGTTGACTTTGACTGAATGCAAACAGTGTGGACTATGAACTATTGAATGAATGTGAAGCTCAGGGTTGCACTCACACTGCAGAGGGTCTTTC
>NW_015533461.1:0-433 GCF_001515645.1 Sinocyclocheilus grahami
ACACACACACACACACACACACACACACATACAGAGGCCTCTCCTCATTCTTATGCTTTAACAAGCACAAATAGCATCACTGTATGTGTGTGTGTTAGTCTGGGCTAATTGAGTTGGTCTCAGAGCAGTCTGGGTTCTCATAACCACTGACACACACACATTCATTCATGTTACTGACATAGTTTCAATATTGCCAGCAAAAGACTTGAAAGAACAAATCGAGGTGTTGTGTATTCAGTGACTCTTTTGTGTGAGCCCTTGTGTTTACATGGGTTTAGACGGTGTAATACCACAATTTTAATACCACAGGGGGCAGTCATGGCCTAATTGTTAGAGGGTCAGACTTGTAACCTGAAGGTCATGGGTTTGAGTCTCAGCACCAGCAGGGATTGTTGGTGGGGGGAGGGAATGACCAGCACTCTCTTCCACCTTC
>NW_015533462.1:0-433 GCF_001515645.1 Sinocyclocheilus grahami
CTGCCAGTGAAAAGGTTGAGGAGCCATCTGTCAGCATTTGTGGTCCGCTGTAGCAATCTGCTTTGGTCTTGCAGACTGCCTCCTATCCGGTTACAGAGCGGGTCGCCACTGCGAACGCAGACCGTTGAGGCTCACACCTCTGTTACTGGGAGGACTAATAACAGGCTGGATCACATCTGTTTACCAGCGCTGAACTCCAGGGGGGCTTTTCTAGTTTTAGACTGTTTAGTTAAGATGGCAGAATCACTTAATTAGTTTATTCATGTTAGACAGAAAGAGAAGAGAAGAGGTAATTAGGAAAATGCAACAGTGGTGCCAGTGAGGCTCGTGGAATTATTTTCTTTTTTTGCACTTCACATGGATTGACAGGTGTTTGATGTGCACAAAAAATGTCCATCATGCATCCCTCAATCAAACAAATATGTTTTTTTTT
>NW_015533463.1:0-433 GCF_001515645.1 Sinocyclocheilus grahami
ATGTCCCCAAACTGCATCTTTGTTGACATGTTAACTTTAAGTATGGGCGTCTTTGATCACAGGGATGAGATCTCAGAGGGGAGTGTGATTAAAAATGACATTTTCAATGCCCAAGGACCAAGGCAGCTAGGGGATTTTCCACACAGTGTGGAGTCATAAGCTTCTATACGAAATACACCAGCGATTCCAGCAAAGAGCCCTAACTGGGGAATAGGATATAGCACGGCAGAAAGCGCTCAACCTCCCTCCAGCCCTTTTTGCTAATAGTTGTGAGCTTCACACTGGATGACTTTCAAAGCGACTTGTTCCACCCTTTCACATTAATGCTAGTTGGAATGCAAATGTTCAGGTTCTATTCAGAGCCTCTAGTTTTATGGGTGCCGCGTCAGAGATGACAGGCCAGGAATATTGACAGCCATGGTTAGCTCAATCC
>NW_015533464.1:0-433 GCF_001515645.1 Sinocyclocheilus grahami
ATTTCAATTAAACATTTAAGTGTTCTGCATTTTGACAACATAAACATATTCAAAACACACAAAAAAAATCAGCCATGATTTGAAGTTATAAAACGTTCCTAAAAATCAAATCCATGTGGCTCCTTAAAAACCGTGACACCGCTTCAGACAAACAGGTTGTTTGTTACCCAAAGATACTAAGTTCTCACATAACTAGTATCAACAATAGTATGATACAATCAAGCCAGTATGAGTACAACTGAAACTGCTATCTCGTAGTTTTTGTGTGCAGTGCACAAGGGTTAGTTAGAGGGCTGAGCAGCTGATATATTCTCAACTCACCTCTGTCTTGGTTATACGATGTTTTGCCAGTTTCACAACAGCGAAATTGCCCTTTCCAAGAGTCCGCTCGATATCGTAGAAGCCCACTCGGACGGGACCCCTGAGCACTGGC
>NW_015533465.1:0-433 GCF_001515645.1 Sinocyclocheilus grahami
AAATCTGAACAAAACACATACCTAATTCCACCCTAACTAGGCTTAAGATTTCTAATCTGTTGTCTGAACTGATTCTTATCAAGCCCTGCCATAACAGAACATATTGTCCAATATGTGCATTATGATTCCACAGCATTCCTGATATAAACAACATATTATCCACCATCCACCGTTCAGAGGTCCAAACTCTGATGTAGTTCTGTTAATGTTTAGGGCATGTACCAAACCTGTTGTGCAATAAACCATAGTCAAGTTATTTAATTTGACGTAAGATGAGCAAATGAAAACAAGGCTGTGAGGGACAGTAACACCATATAAGCTCACAAATGGATGGGAGTTTGTGTGGTGGTCTTTATACAGGTCCATACACATATTCTCAGTGGTAACCTTTTTGTGAGTTATTCTTTGATGGAATACAAGTGTCCATGGATGA
>NW_015533466.1:0-433 GCF_001515645.1 Sinocyclocheilus grahami
AGTACGTCAGCATTTCAATCACATCCAGAGTCACACGCTCCTTTCCACAGCACAAAGCACCACACAGCAGGAACAGCCATAAGCCAGTGAGCGAAGCAGAGCTCAAAGATGGAGGGGTGAAGTGGAGAGGGGGAAAGCATCACTCCAAAGCTTTTAATGGGAACGCACACTGTCATTCTTTCATTCTCTTCCCCTTTGTTCTTTCTTTCTCTTGTATACCTGCCAGCACAAATAATTTACCTGCTTGTTAAGCCAATGCCAGAGCTTTGTGGAGGGAGACAGAGAGACAAACGGTTATTAGAAACAACCTATCAGAATGCAGGAAAGCAGCAAACATCAACGTGGTTTCAAGGCAAAAACAGAACAAGACCGGATGGTGAAGTTACAAGAAGAGAGTCATATTGAACAATAAAGGCCTTTATCAGGGACAAAA
>NW_015533466.1:19917-20350 GCF_001515645.1 Sinocyclocheilus grahami
ATAGAGAGTTCAAAAATAACAGCATTTGTTTGAAATAGAAACAGTTTCAACATTGTCATTTTTTATCAATTTAATTAGGCCTATGTAGTGTGCACAGTTTCATATGTAGAGCGCTGCAAATCACTCACTCCTAAGATTATCACTTCTACCTTCGAGGGCAGTAGGTTCTTGGAGCAAAGCTTGTGTGTCTACTTAGAACCAAACCGAAGAAAACCCCTTTACCAAACCCGCCCACACCTGAAATACTCAGCAACGCCACCAGCCTTGGTCTCAACAGACCAAAGCATCCCTTCTCCCAAACCTCCATTCCCACTGTCCGTTCTCTTCCTGCATGCATCTCACATACTCTGAAGGCAACCAGCCCAACACATCTAGAGCTGTGGAACAGACCGTGGACTTCCTCAGGGTTTTGTTCTGCATTTTTTCTGACAGT
>NW_015533467.1:0-433 GCF_001515645.1 Sinocyclocheilus grahami
CAAACATTCAGTATATATTCATCTGAGGTGATAAATCTGCATGCATGATCATTCTCAACAACTATGTTGTTTAAAACTGCTAATGAATTTTTGAAATGTTAAAAGTAGTTAAATAATTAGAAATATATCTTTCCAACAGTAGCTGCTATAATTGCTTTAACTAGTCCTTATCTAGATTATTAATTGGATAAGTGATCTATAACTAATTATGAGTTTGTATACATCAGGTTCAGCTGGAAATATATAATCTATATATAACCTGATAAATATTAATATTGTAACCAAAAACAGACTTTAATAATGACTTGCTTAAATATTCAAAGTTGCCAAAGTTACAACCTGATGTGAAAAGTCTGCATTGCACTTTATTTTATTTATTTATTTTTTAATCATTTTGAGTCTTATTACAGACGAAACTCTTACAAAAGCATTA
>NW_015533468.1:0-433 GCF_001515645.1 Sinocyclocheilus grahami
CCTGCAGCCCAAAATCCAGTATATGTAAATCAAACTTACCCAACAGCAGGCTAAAAATGGCCCCGGAGGGCATGTTTTGTTTGCGGGTGATAGGAATCATGTTTCTTGCCAAAGTAAATCAAAACACACGCGATACAAAAACAGATGATGGCAGACTGTGCAATATGCGTCTTCAAACGGACTCTTCAGATAACTGTCGTTACAGTGCTGATCACGTCCACGACCTGTTTGAGCTGCCGCTGTGCTGAACTACACCTGATAAACACACTAGGTCAGATTTGTTTAGTTTTTCTCGAAACCGCAGCAGGAAACACCAGCGTCACGTGAGCGACTGCTAGCATCACGCCACAGCAGCAATGCGCATGCGCATGTTATTATTGTTTTTTTAATAAAAAAAATTGTAATGCATTTTTTTATTTATTGTTTTAGAACA
>NW_015533469.1:0-433 GCF_001515645.1 Sinocyclocheilus grahami
GCCCATTTCTACTTTCCTTCCGCGGTTAACATTATCAGTTGATTTCAATAAAGCTATTAATTACGCTGACCTCTACGACGCGGTTCAGACGAGTTTGATTTATTTTGAGCGGGGAATCAAATAATTCATAAATATTTTAGCACGTTTACTGTAAGACAAATATGGTTATCGATTAGGCGCCATTATTACAGTCCAAACCCCAGCTGAGGCTGTAACAAACCGAAGCTGTTCAGAGGAAGAGAGATCATCTCAACTGAATATGTTGAATAACATGAATAAAGCACATTAGAAAGATCAATAAATAGAAAAGAAACAAAGCTTATGTGACTTAATGGTTCAGGGACTCCCTTGCGAAAATCAACTATGGTGTTACTATTGTAAAAGTGTGGTAACCATGTTTTTTGGCGTATTGATTACCATTTGTATAACCACA
>NW_015533470.1:0-433 GCF_001515645.1 Sinocyclocheilus grahami
GCACAAAATAAATGTATTTCAAATACATTTTAGTATATTTATTTTCCACTAGGGAACTTTTATACAGTACTGTATATATCCCAGGCATTTCCATATTTTATTAGCATAGCATTTCAAAACGTAAACCTCTTTGAGTAGCAGATTTCAGCCTTACATTTTCTATGGTGAAGACGAGTAAAGAAATCATTGTGAAAGCAGCAATTATCAGCGCTTGCAGGATATGCAATGAAAATGACCAAACGGTTGAAAGTACTTTATACCGTGCATTTATCTTGTAGTACTAACAGCAGAAACTGCGGCGACACTGGCAAGCATCAATCTCAATGCCAATTCGGCATTTAAAAAGCCATTTTAGGAGCATTTTTCCTCTTCCTTGCATTGGCGGCACCATAAATATTAATCAGACGCAGTATAAAGCTGGAGAATAAGAATC
>NW_015533471.1:0-433 GCF_001515645.1 Sinocyclocheilus grahami
CAACAAAGGTAAATGCAGCACTGCTTACATTAAAATACTCTAAACTACTGTGTAACAATATTAGTACTGCAGAGAAAATAGTTTCATATTAAGAAATTATAACAACTGGGTTCACTCATTATATCTAGTTAAATATTATGTTTTTACACAGCAATAGAGTACTGTCATAAAAATCCAACCACACACTGCGTATAGGTGATGTTTTGCAGAATATTAACCCATATTCTTAGGTGTATAGAGGATGCCACATTGCAATTTGTTTGCGTGGATTATCTAGCATCTGTTTCCAGTGCTGTAGGCCAGTCCCAGGGGTGTGGAGCCCCAGCATGCAGTGGCCCAGGGGGAGCAGGGTCCCGGGACTGGCCAGGTTCAGTACCTCCAATTCAATGCTGGATTTAGCCAGTAACTCACTGGGCAGCTCCAACATCATCAT
>NW_015533472.1:0-433 GCF_001515645.1 Sinocyclocheilus grahami
ATTATGTATTAATTTATGAAACCTAGAATATGTTTGTAGTTGTTCACACGATGCTGCATGTAGAGTTGTGTTAAACTGCATGGTAATGGCTCATTTTGATGAGTAAGCAAAAATGAACTAACATTATTACAATCATTTTTTACATTTATTTTATTTAGAATTGAATCAAATAACTTGCATAACGTGCTGTTTTAAATGTATACATTTTTGAGCAGTATTGTAATTTCAAGTGTGTGTTTGTGAGAACTCCTACCATCTGTCCAGTTGTAAGAGTTTTCCTGATGTCTTCCCCTTCACAGCTGACTTGGCTTCTACTACACTCCAGTATTTGGCATGAACAGCTCTCCACACAGCTGGATCTTCACAGTTATACAGGCTCTGGTTCACAGACATGACTGTCAGAGAGAGAGAGAGAGAGAATGCAAACACAAGA
>NW_015533473.1:0-433 GCF_001515645.1 Sinocyclocheilus grahami
CCTTCTGCCTCCTCTAAAGGAAATTGATTGTTGTTGTAGTATGTGAAGTGAAGTGAGATGTGGCCAAGTATGGTGACCCATACTTGGAATTAGTGCTCTGCATTTACCCATCCAAAGTGCACACACACAGCAGTGAACACACATAAACCGTGAACACACACCCGGAGCAGTGGGCTGTGGCGCCCGGGGAGCAGTTGGGGGTTCAGTGCCTTGCTCAAGGGCACTTCAGTCGTGGTATTGAAGGTGGGAGAGAGCGACCCCTCCCCATTCACCCCCCCCCCCTACAACCCCTGCCGGTACGAGACTCGAACCCACAACCTTTGGGTTATGAGTCCGACTCTCTAACCATTAGGCCATGACTTCCCCCTTAAACGGTCATGGCCGTTAAATGTGTAATAACGGGCAAGCAAAACACCATACCATTAGTGATAAT
>NW_015533474.1:0-433 GCF_001515645.1 Sinocyclocheilus grahami
ATGGTGAAAGTATGTTGTGCTCTTACAAATGTCTCAGAATCTGTTGTACCATTTCAGTGATATCTGAGCAAATGTAATGTGACAGAAAATGATGTGATATACTTTGACAAAATGGTGAAAGTATGTTGTGTTCTCACAAATGTCTCAGAATCTGTTATACCCTTTTGATATCTGAGCAAATGTGACAGTAGATGTGTAACTGAGCTAAATAAAGCTATTTTTTAAATACATTTCTTGTTGCTTGTGACATTCATTTTGAAGAGATACTGATGTTTTACATGCTTCTGGAGAGACAAATCAGTACCTGAGAGAAGAAGATAGAAGGATACAAAACAGGGGCCATTTACTCCTTTTCAAATACTCTCACCACTAATTTTTTACTTCTTTTTTGTGAATTGATCATTTTTCTGCAGCTGGGACATACCCACTGTTT
>NW_015533475.1:0-433 GCF_001515645.1 Sinocyclocheilus grahami
CCCTGTCAGTCCTTTATATTTGTATATCTTCTGTCACCTCAAAATGGTGTTGATGTAGAGGACTAATTTCCCCTGTAGCTCAGTCTGATTGGTTAAACTGACTCTAGAAACATTTCTATTATTAAGCAATGGATTTAACGATAATAAGAGCACAGCTAGTGGCTCCAGACCAATCGAGACTGTTTTGTCCTTTTCCTCCCATGCAGTGGCAGAAAATGGACGCCACTAAAAATCTGATAAGTGAGACACTTGAGCAGCTTTTGAGTGCAGAGTTCAAGAAGTTCGTCTGGCACCTGTGGAACGGTGTGGCAGCAGACATCGAGCCCATTCCTCGAGCGGCTCTGGAGAGCGCTGATCGCCAGGATGTGGTGGATCGCATGGTGCAGAAGTACAGCACTAACGCCGGGACTGTTGCGGTACAAGTGCTGCTCAA
>NW_015533476.1:0-433 GCF_001515645.1 Sinocyclocheilus grahami
TGTACTCTGTTTCTCGTAAATACTGTGTATTGTGCACGTTTTTGACAGACAAAAAGTTACATTCAGCTGTTGCAAATTTGTTAACTTTTGAAATTGTATTTTATTTTATTTTTTAACCAGGAAAGGAGTGGTTTTGATGCACAAGGTTGTTTTTATTGTATCTAATAACACAAATCTTTTATTTAAGCCAATAATAGTCAAAAATCTCTGTTGTTCCATTATTACCCCATAGCAGATTTTGACTCTTTTGCAGGGTTACACATTTTAAAGACTATAATGTATTAAAACATGCAATACCAATGTTATTTTACTATTTACTACAATTCAATCATGACAACTCTCGGAACATTTTAGCATGGTGATGGACATGACAATGTTAATATATTTTGTCTTGGCGGAATAGATCTGCTACGCTGCTGCTGAATTGCTGCTG
>NW_015533477.1:0-433 GCF_001515645.1 Sinocyclocheilus grahami
TTTTTTTGTCTATTAAACAGAGAGAAAACAAGGACTCTGGAACTGCAGGAATCACAGCAGATCAATATCCACAACAGGAAAAAACTGAAAGAGGACAAATAGAGCATCTGTTTCACAGACTTCATCTTGAATACAGGCATGATCATAAACTGCGAGCTGCAGATGTTCTTCAGTTAACTGCACATTCATTACAGCCCCATGAGTCTTGTGCTGAAGAAGAGCTGATTCAGACTTTCCTACAGAAACTGCTGATGATGAACTACAGAGCAAGATACATTCAAACTGAACAGGATCACACACAACAAAGAGACAGTGACTCACCTGAAGATGAGAATGATATTTTTGGTGGAATGTTTTTTTTTAATAAAAGCACCAGTCAGTCTGATCGAATCCACCCGATGGATGTTCAGATGGCCGTGTTTCATTGTGCTGA
>NW_015533478.1:0-432 GCF_001515645.1 Sinocyclocheilus grahami
TCCTCTGCTGCTCTCCTATACTCTCCTCTGCGTTTGATCTCTGTGATACTGCTAATTAGGGCACGGTCCTGGCAGGCATATGGCTCGCCCGCTAAAGACAAACACGGCGCCCAACAGCATGAAGAGCTTCACATTTCATTCCACGACTAAACAACATCGTGCAAGTCAGCAAAGATGAATCGCAAACGCCGCCCACATTTGCAACTGTGCCCTGAATCTGTTTTCCTTGAACAAGGAAAAAGCAAACCAGCAACTAATCTTGGAGCATAATAAAGCTGTTAGCGGTGGCATGTTGTGGATGCCTGAAATGTGGAGGCATCTTTTGTTTTTTTCAGTCTAATATAAAGTCATGCTTCAGCAGCTCCGTTTGATGTTTACAGCACAAGGAACAGCATTTTACTTCGCACTTGACTTGCAAAAAGCAACCATTGC
>NW_015533479.1:0-432 GCF_001515645.1 Sinocyclocheilus grahami
TATCCCATCATCGATAGACTAACCACCCAGTGCGCTGATCAAATAGGCGAACTTTCTTTTTATGAACACGGGAAGAGGTTTTGTTTGCCTTACTGTATTTGCACTCAAAACATCTAAGAATAAAAGGCAAAGGCTAGGTTAATGGCGTACTGGTCTGAGAGCGGGGCCGTTAAGCGCTAATACTGCAGTCTTTGTTTATGTCTGAGCAGCCAGACTGCCTAATGCCTCTGACCCCAGCTCACCGCCATCATTCTTAATAAGGGTCCCGCACTGATGGCCTTTATGGTGCACACTTTGGTGTGAACTTTACAGAGTGTGAACTTCCATAGAGAGGATTCTGTGAAATGGCCTGTCGGGGTTTGATGGCATATGTAGTGCCATCATTTTTAAAAAAATTGTTTATTTAAAGCTGCAGTCCGTAATTTTTTTTGG
>NW_015533480.1:0-432 GCF_001515645.1 Sinocyclocheilus grahami
CTAAAGCCCCGACTCTGGTGGGACTCGAACCCACAACCTTTGAACAGCCTCAGAGGGCAGTCTAGAAGTCCAATGTGCTATACATTGCACCACAGAGCCTGCACTTGAGCCTGGAAGAGGCACATGAAAATTTCTCCTCTGGCTTTGTGCCTGACCAATGTTGAGAGGTCACACGCTCTGTGGGCAGGAAGGACAGGTCCTCATGCCTCTGCACAATTGAAGTTTGACTCAAAAAGCAGCGACACCGTCGGGGCCACCTATCGAAGAAATGGCCCAGAGAGAAATCAATCAGTGGAACGGCACCGCTGGGATTTGAACCCAGGATCTCCTGTTTACAAGACAGGTGCTTTAACCACCTAAGCCACAGTGCCCAGCTGCACAGATGCTTTAGCCCAGGACATCATTCTTCGGCAGAAGCTGAGGGGCGGTTTG
>NW_015533481.1:0-432 GCF_001515645.1 Sinocyclocheilus grahami
ATATATATATAATAAATACATGTAAATGCAATGCATTAATTTTCAGCATATCATGTAATTAGAAAAAATTGCAATAAATTCTGAGCCCTCTTGTTAATATTTATTATCAAAATTGTTCTTTAATGTTATGCAAATAAAAAACGACATCATCATTATTCTTTATTTAAAAATTATGAATAAAGAAATGATAAAAATTACTTTGGGTAATTTCCTGCACATCATGTAATCAGATTACAAGCCCTCTTATTGATATTAATCATCAAAATGATCTTGCCAAGTAATATTGTTCATTTCTAATGACACTTTTTGTAACATCTAATCATTTCGATATGCCACAATAAATATATTATAAATAATGGAATTATCAAAATAATGAGAAAGAAGTGTATATTAATAATAATAATTGTTAATATTATTATTATATTTATAAGT
>NW_015533482.1:0-432 GCF_001515645.1 Sinocyclocheilus grahami
TTAGAGGCAGAGAATGACAGAGGAAACGTAGAGGCGAACTGACAATTGGGTCGGAATAGAAAACAAGCTCATTAAACCAGGAGAGCGATATACCAACAAAACACCTATCAAGGTCTGTCACTGTATATTCTAGCATTTGAAAAACGAAAGAAACAATATGCGCACCAAAAGCATCACACACACTTTTGAAACTGTGTATTTCAGTCTACATTAGTGTCAAGTTGGAAAGCTGAGCATTGGGGATTTAAAATGTCTTTTTGTTGAAGGGCTAAAAAAGGTATGTCCTCTTTAAACAAGCACTAAATCAATTATGTTTCTTGTGCTCTCTTATAAATGTGCAGGAACGAAAGACATACTGTATGTATACACACACATATATATATATATACACTGTATATACATATACATATATATATATATATATATATATAT
>NW_015533483.1:0-432 GCF_001515645.1 Sinocyclocheilus grahami
AATGCTAATGTTTCAGGGTTTGCTTACTTCCTCTCCTGTGGATCAAGGTCGCAGAACGTGACCGTGCTGATGGGATAATGACGTCTGAAGAAAAGCCTGTTGAAGAAACGACAGATATGTGCTTTTAAAACATGTTCGGATGCAGCCTTGGAATACATTAAGATTCGAAAAGAAGGAAAGAAAAAGAAACTCACTTTCTCTGGTTGTCAGTGAGCGTGATGCCTTGTGCCGACACCTTAAAGTGAACAATGGTGGCTGAAGGTGCGGGACTGGCTGCCATGGTTTCTGAGATGGCCTTGGCGACGGCCTGAGGCCCAGTCAGAGACTCCATATCCACAGAGTTTATGTACAGGACATTGCATGCTGGGAAAGACAAGAAAACGTGCATACAGTGGGTATGGAAAGTATTCAGACCCCTTAAATTTTTCACTC
>NW_015533484.1:0-432 GCF_001515645.1 Sinocyclocheilus grahami
TATATATATATATATATATATATGTATTTGTTCCTTCTGCCGCGGGTTTCAGTCCTTCTCTGCTGCTAGGCATTCGGGAAAGGTTTGAAAACCCCTGGCCTATGGAGTCAGTTTATTAGATTTTGGAACAAAGTTCATATGTGCTGTCCATTGTTTGTTTACTCATTAAATACATGGACAATTTGAAGTAGCTGCCAATGTTGCTAGTATGCAAACATGTTCGAGTTATGGTTAGTAAAGTATATATTGTGCCTGTGGGAGCTTAAGCCTCAGAGCATATAGTATAGTACAGTATAGTATATAGTGCGCAAGAAGAACTTAGTAAAACAGGGTTCACGGGAGCACTCAAGTAAACCAAAGTGCAGACATAGTGGAGCACTGAGCTATGCTTGACATATCTTGGTCTATATGTTTTTCTTCAGAGAGGATCAC
>NW_015533485.1:0-432 GCF_001515645.1 Sinocyclocheilus grahami
AAAAAAAAAAATCTGAATTATGAGATGTAGGCTAATCTTGCATTTCTGAGAAAAACTCAGAATTTTGCAACTGAAAGATAAAAACTCACGATTGCAAGGGAAAAAAAGTCTGAACTATGAGATATAAACTCACAGTTGTCTTTTTGATCATTTTATTGTGTGGTGGAAATAAGCTGATGTCAGGACGATGCCAAATGAAGGGCATTAATGATTTAACATGAAGAGGATCAGTCCTACATACTGTCAGGTCTTCATGATTCTATGTCTGAATGCACTGGGTAAAGTATTAAAGTTGGGAAATATTTGTACATAAAGAGGGAAATCATATTAGTTGCTTTTCTTTGATCACAATAGAATTCAAATGGGATGTTATTTTGTGATGTTCTGTGATTTTGTTTGGTTTTGCTGTTTGATCAAAATCATTAAAAACAT
>NW_015533486.1:0-432 GCF_001515645.1 Sinocyclocheilus grahami
ATATATATATTCTATATTACTAAAAGTATTATTTTATCTAAGAGTGGACTCAGAAGAAAACCCCAAGAGGGTGCCATAGACTGCTTTGGAGTGATACTTAACAATACATATACAAAACTAAATACATGTTTGTTCTGTAGAGTGATTACGAAATCAGACAGTATAATGACAAACTATGCAGAAAACATAACTCTACCAGAACAGGCCTAACAGGTTTACTGTGTACTTCAGTAAGTGAAACACAGTGCACTTCAGACCCCATTTGCACTTTCTTTCATATCAAATGTCACCTATAATTCCAACACTAAAGTCTCCAGTCAAAGGTCACAGCAGGTCGGTGATCATTGAGTCAACTTTCATGGAGATGTTTGAGGACTGGTGGAGTTTCCCAATCCCATTCACCTTTTGTTTACCTCTACTATCCTGTAAATG
>NW_015533487.1:0-427 GCF_001515645.1 Sinocyclocheilus grahami
GTTCCACCACATTTCAGGTGTAAAATGTGTGCTCAATGCAGTGATAGCAGTATCTAGTGTATCTCCAGTCTCTGGTAAAATATCAAAAATCCTTTGCCCTTTAGTTCCTAAGCAATGAAGCAGTAAAGCTCTTTTCCTCTCCTCTGGCCAAGCATCACCTGTAGCTCCCACAACGAGGAGATAATTGCGGAACATCCTTATCCACGTTGTGAATGGAATGCTGGGCTCACCCGGGCAAGGTAGAAATAAGTCTGGGAATGGAGCATTCAATGTAGCCATTGTTGCGTAATATAGTTGTAAACCACCTCGTCGCCAATTTTTTGTACTGTAACTTACTTTTACAAAACAATAAAAAATATGACGGCACACGGATTCCTTGGATTAACAACACTTTAATCTAGACCGAATTCACATCCCTATCTCCCTT
>NW_015533487.1:19961-20393 GCF_001515645.1 Sinocyclocheilus grahami
GAGAAGCAGGTAAGTTGGAGACTAGTGCAGAAGTAATTGTATTCCCTTCAATGCAGAGCTGGAGAGCAGATATCAAGTCCATCCCCATTAAAGCAGTTCCTGACTCCACAATGAAGAAGGTAGCAGGACATTTGACATTGTCTTTTATAACAGTAGCTGGCATACAGCCAAGCACCTCAATAGGCCAGCGCGAGTAAGTAACTAATCGTGCGGTCGATGGCTGCAGTTTAGTAAGTAACTAAATTTGGGTCTCAGTTGCGATGGCTGCTGCCAAAGTAAGGTTAAGTTTTAGGAGAAGTCTCTCACGAATCCGGGGATCCGACACATGCTCTATAAGTTGATCTTGGTTTATGTCCTCTGTATTAGGAAAGTCACAAGTCACTGCTAACTGTCTCAGTTCAGCGATATAGTTCACTATGGACTCATGAGCGC
>NW_015533488.1:0-432 GCF_001515645.1 Sinocyclocheilus grahami
TCTGAAGGTGGTTCCTCCATCATGTCCTGCTACAGTGGAGCTCAGGTTACTGTATAAAGCGAAGCAGGACTCAGTCTGGAGATCTGAAGCTGTGCTGAAGGATCAACACACAGTTACTCTGACTGATCTGAGAGAAGAAGCTGATTATGAGATCAAATGTGCTGCGCTGGGGAAACTCAACTACACCGTAGACAGTGATGTTATCAAAGTCATCACAAAGGTAAGATCATCATTCCTCTAATATCAGCTGAAGTGATCGAATAGAAATATATGCAGTTTTTTTTAAAGATTGAGTTAAAAATACTATATAGATGATTTCTCCCCTTATTGTGTAATCAATAATAATAATCAAATGTGTCTTTCAGCAAAGTAGAAGGAACAGAGCGGTTAAGGCTGAGTACTGGAAAAGACTGATTAAAATTATGTTTTTTT
>NW_015533489.1:0-432 GCF_001515645.1 Sinocyclocheilus grahami
AAAAAGTGATAAATATGAAAAACATTTAATTTTGTTTAGTTTTTTATTTTATGTTGATTAAATGCTTGTATTATACAAACATTTAACAATTTTCTGGAGTGGTTTACAGATTGTTATTCCTACTGTAATTACTTTAGCATGCAATGTGTGAATTATGGACACTATAGCATCATATTGTTAATGACATTAAGTTCAAACACTCAAAATTGCCATGTGGAATAAATTGTAATTTTTTCCACATTTCATAACAGCAACATTCTATAAAAGACAAATACAAAGACTTTTCAGGGAAAAACAAGCAAACAAAACAAGCATTGGAGATATATTTTCAAGCTGATAAAAACTTCAAATCAGCTTCCAAAAATATCTACAAATCAAAATATTCAGAGTTTTGTAGAAATACTCAGATGTTGGCCTAACATAACTGTTAAC
>NW_015533490.1:0-432 GCF_001515645.1 Sinocyclocheilus grahami
TTTTTTTTTTATTATAGTACATACAGGATTGCATGATATTCCTTAAAAAATGATAATAACAGTAATATTTTGAGAAATACATTTTACTATACATCAACACACTTCTGTTATTATTTTTAAAACTTAAACCAAACTTACCATGTTTGCCATGAAGACTTTTGACAACTGATAATATGCTTTTTATCATCTAGAAGTAGGTTAAATATCTAAATTACTCAAACGTTTATTATTGATATTGTAGATCTATTTTTTTTTCAATAAATATTGTTATTGATTTATCATCCAGCCCTAGTTTGAATCATAACAAATGTGCACCAGAAAGATATTTGACTTAGCAAACACTGCTAATAAAAGAGCAGAGGTCTGTTTGAGTGGCCACATCTTGGTCTATTACTGCGCCGCAGAGGACGCCACTTTTAACCCATTCCCCAA
>NW_015533491.1:0-432 GCF_001515645.1 Sinocyclocheilus grahami
AATTTAAGGGGGTCTGAATACTTTCCGTACACACTGTATATATAAAATGACGTAAATGTCCTAATTTCACTATAGCTTAATCTAAGCCCTGTCTTTTGCATGCTGTATACATAATTCTTTTTCACACACAGCATGGGTACACTGAAAATACAATGCAAAAAAAAAGCAGCTAGTCATCACAGACATTTGGACCCCCACTGTAAATGTATACACATAAACAAGACTCGTGTAAATCATCTCATTTTCTCCCACATTATATTAGCCACACATCAACAAGTAAAAGCAGCAATAGAACCATTTTGACATTAAGTGGCATGTAGTTATCTGAGAGGTCAAAGTTCACTGCACCTGCCACTTCTGAACAGAAACGTCATCACTAGGGCGTGAGGGGCACGAATTTTAGCCCCATATCTGGAAAAGAAAAAGAAAAAA
>NW_015533492.1:0-432 GCF_001515645.1 Sinocyclocheilus grahami
GAATAAAGATGTCCTCCCTGTTGGAAAGGGGGGAAACTGCCCATTCTGTCTCAGTCCATCAACCCTGGAGAAAGAGGGGGAAAGGCAAGGGGCTATTCAGAAAAAAAGCCCATATACACCTCACACAATACTAAAAGACTTTAAATTAACATCCATGAATATTAAATTACTTCGGCCTGAAAAAGATTGAATAAAAGATAAACTTGACCCAGACGGCTTTGCAAATTTTCGTACTCCAAAGCACATCATTAAAGCCTATTCAGATTGTTTATGCGAATTTAATTTCGATATGATTACTGAGTTCTGGACATTTAACATTAATAGAAAAGAACAGAAACGTAATGTTTGTGCTTGTGTTCAGTCACAGGTGCCATTAGATGGGAAATTACGCAGTAATTGCCTATAATTAATTGTACAATATTTGTAATAAAT
>NW_015533493.1:0-432 GCF_001515645.1 Sinocyclocheilus grahami
AGGCCATATTTCAATTTAAGAGTCTCACTTCATTTGCTTTTAAATGGTCGCGTTTTTCTTTTCGTGTTTTTCGAACTCTCATTCTCTCCCTCCAAATACACATACAAACACTCATAATCTCTCAACAGGGTATTGACTATCATTACGATGGAGTGTCTCGATACCTGTGGAAATCAGTTTCACAGCAGTGGGCTTACAGGCAGAGCTAATTGAACTCGTTGTATTTATAGAATTAGAGAGGAATTAATTGGCCCAGAACAAATTGAGCAAATGTAACAGAAGCAGATGTTACAGAGAGGAAGCAGGCCACATGGGGCACGTAATACAAACACATTTTATCGGCTTTTACAGCCGCTACACTCTTCGGTTCACTTGGAGGATGCTCCAGTATAATAACATTGGCTAATCCAAGTTAAAATATTATTTGTTAAT
>NW_015533494.1:0-432 GCF_001515645.1 Sinocyclocheilus grahami
AAGCTGTGATAATCCTTCCAAAACTTCCACCGACGTGTGACCCCTCTCGCATAAACCAATTTTCGCCCCGTCAGGGTAACCCGTGGTGTGAAAAGTCGAGTGAGATGCAAACACAGGGACTTGCCTTCCGGCAAACGGAAGGAATGCAAAGTAATGTGGAAAAATCCACAGACAGACCGAGGTTTGGGCTTGAAGAGCTTGTAACAAACAGATTGCAACAGTAATCATGCTTAACCTAAATACGGCATGGTGCATCTGAAAATACCATGGCCTATTAACGCTGGAGACTATGCTAGCGGCTTCTAAATGGCCTGGGCTCGGTAATCCAATTATGTGAGTTCAGGACTAAATGGCCAGAGCTAAAGCAGCAAAAAACGCTTGAATGGAGACAGGAAGAGGAGCTGGATGCGTTTAGCACCTTCATATGCGTTT
>NW_015533495.1:0-432 GCF_001515645.1 Sinocyclocheilus grahami
GGACTGACCATGTACTGTATGTTTGATTTTGGGATTAAAGAGACTGTAACAGCACTGAATTACTTGTGGAGAACACAAGAACAGGATTGCCTTCAGACCTTAGCAACCTTGAGTCCATGTTATGTGAGGATTTGTACAACAGTTTAAATGAAACTGATGAAAAACAATCACTTATGTATAATGATTTAACTAAATAAGATCACTCACCGGCCTTTCTTGCTCAAGGATGGAGGATTTGCCAGGCTCATATTCAAAGATGCTCCGTGGTTCTGCCCGGTATTTACGCGTATCCACTTTTCGATCTGGAGGACCCCACTCATTTCTGCAGATGAGAATAAGAACCAATCAGAGCGGTCGACACCTTTGGAGACTGTACACTGACAAATATCTGGTGTAGGATTTACTTTGAAACAATTTTCACTCAGAAATTGC
>NW_015533496.1:0-432 GCF_001515645.1 Sinocyclocheilus grahami
AATATCTTAATTTGTGTTCCAAAGATGAACAAAGGTCTTACGGGTGTGTAACAAGATGAGGGTGAATAATTAATGACAGAATTTTTATTTTCGGGTGAACTAACCTTTAGGCTAAACTTACCAATAATCCGTTGTGCATCTACATCTCAAAAATGTTGTTTGGTAGTTGAGGCTTTAGATGTGCTTGCAGTTCCTAGAATTATACAATTTTAATGCAGTATCATGCACACAAAGAACAGAACAGATGCAAATCCACATGAAAATGGATTACTTATAAGGAATAAGGAGGGGAACTCTTTTCCACTTTTCAGCAGCTTATATGAAAATGTATTTTACAAAATGACCTGTCTGTTATTATAGAAAGACTTCAGGGTATACTTGTCAAAGATATGTCAAAAATATACAGTATTTGGTTGAACACATGATGGTACA
>NW_015533497.1:0-431 GCF_001515645.1 Sinocyclocheilus grahami
GTCCTCCGCGGATGTTGAGTCCCAGGCAGGGCTGGTGTTTAGAGAGATGGAGGTGAACCGTTCGACACAGCGCTCCATCTGAGACGGGAGCGTCCGACTCCTCCACCACCATCCGCCGATGGATCAGATCCACCCTAAACACACAAACACACATGCTGAGGATCTCCGCTCTGGAGCCCAAAGCACTCGGTTAGGCTGGTGGCACTCACCAGGTGGTCTTCTCGTTAGTGTAGCGAAGACCAGGCACGCGCCCCAGCCGCTGGATGAGAAGATGGAGATGAGCGTGACCTGTCAACACCTTCACAGCGCTGCTCATGCTGATGTTCTCCAGACTCACGCCGTTCACCTCCAGCAGCTTATCACCCACACACAGACCCGCCAGCTCTACACACACACACACACACACACACACACACATCAGTGTACACACA
>NW_015533498.1:0-431 GCF_001515645.1 Sinocyclocheilus grahami
CAATTTAAAGAATCATATAAGTGGCTCAGCGGTTGCATTGAAGTGTGAAAGCATTAGCATTAATTATCACTTTTTCATTTGTATATCACCATGCAGTAACATGGGATTTCGTTAAGACTCTCTCCTGTATTGCACCGATTACAGCAACACTCCAAATGCACTTTATGACTTGTTTTACATACCTGCTTCATGGAATAATTGTTTTGTTTTCACAGCCTGGCATTTTGATAACGTCCCCATGATGACGTGATCCATGAATAGCTGCCTGATTATTTGGTCTGCATGGAGAAGCTGGCTCATGCATGTGAATTCATTTACCTTTCAGCTCTTTATTAGGATCTGTCACTTTTGAGTGGATAATGTCTGCTATTTTCCAACTCGGTTAAGCTGCACTCGGATAAAGTGGGGTCATACAATGATGATAGAAACTG
>NW_015533499.1:0-431 GCF_001515645.1 Sinocyclocheilus grahami
TTCACCTTCAGTTGCTGGCTTCAGTAGTATGGAAAGAAAAGAAAAAAAAAACACTATACAAATCAATGTGTACCAGCAACTGAAGGTAAACCAATAAAATTATCTGCAGGAAAGGTGGAACTGATGCTCAGATACCTTTTGAGTCTCAAAATAATTGTGTTTTGAGATGCCAAAAATGAGTAAGCAAGACAGGTTAATGCGTATTGGCAAAAAGTGGCTCCTTGGCAAGTATGCAGCCATTATGGCATCACGTCCTGGCAAGCACAGGAGTATTTCTTTCTGGAGTTGTGCCTTGGGGTCGATCTCAGCTCTGGTCCTGGAGGCTAGTTTGGCTGGTGTTCGTTGTCACCACTTAGGAAGGGTATTCAAGTAATTCACATCTAAAGAGGTGCTATAATCGCTTATCATTAGCGGTGAACGTGAGGTCAGAA
>NW_015533500.1:0-431 GCF_001515645.1 Sinocyclocheilus grahami
TTTTTTTTAGGATTTTAGATTTAGGTTTTTTATTATTATTATTATAATTTTCTCAAAATGACAGGACAGGCATAATGATTTAATGTATATAAAGCTTTTATGTTGATATACATTTTGCATTAATTTTACATTTACTGTAAGGAAGCTCAATTCATTTATTTATTTAGCAGTGATTTAGGCCATTTTGTTGTTAGACTGTGGTTCTTACTCAGGAAAGGCTTCTGGATAAGGACTCAATGTGATTGCCTGCAAATGTGCATCAGTGCAGGTGTACAGTAGCTCAATTGGAGACAGGCGAAATTGTTTTGTTACTTTGAGTTCAGATATGTTCACAGTTAAACCTTATTTCCCAGCCATAAACTGTCACAAGAGTAGTGTTTTTATTTAAACTGACCTAGTATTTTTATGCCCCGTCTTTTTTTTCCATGTCC
>NW_015533501.1:0-431 GCF_001515645.1 Sinocyclocheilus grahami
ACAAGCACCTTAATCAGGTGCGTGCTTTATTCAGGTCAAGGTAAACGTGGAGATGGGGCACTCGGGCTGTAAACAGGAGCTTCTCTACAGGGTTTCATGAGCAATGCCTTTGGTTTTGTCCTTTGATCCATTTATAAGTGCTCATGCTATCTCATGAATACAGCACGGCCAGGGGACAGAGGCCGTCTGGAATACATAACCACTTAACGACTCACCTTCTCTTTGGCTGATAAACACTCACTGTCTCCCTAGCAAACACACACGCGCACACACACGTCTCTGTCCCTCAGAGTCTTTCAGGGCAGCACCATTCACATTTACACAAATGCAAATACCTGCATTGTTGTTGGAAAGCTGACCCTGGCTAACAAAAGTATGTTCTGTGAACATTTACTGTAGTCATACTTTAGACGTTCTGTTGACTGTAAGTA
>NW_015533502.1:0-431 GCF_001515645.1 Sinocyclocheilus grahami
ATGTGGTCTTGGACAGTCGAGATGTCTGGATGTGTTTTCCGATACTCACTTTGTAGCACATTCGCATGGGCCTCAACAAACATTGAATCCTCCCCAACACAAGTTTCCTTCAACAGAACAACAGAAACAGATAATGCTTAGACCATGACAGATAATAACAGCTAAGACAGATATGTGGCATATCTAAACACTTACTGAACAATAAGGTGCTTTAGATAAAACAAAACCAAAAACACATTGAACTGCATAAACATTAAGACTATGGTCAGGCAGTGAAAAAGTGGAGTATATACAAAAAAAAGATTTAAATGTCTGTAGTATCTGCCTTACATTGTCCTGCACTAAGTGAAAATGTAAATTTGATTAACTGCAAAAATAAATTATGCATATGGCAGTGGGCTTACATATGCTACACTAGCTGGCTTTTGACA
>NW_015533503.1:0-431 GCF_001515645.1 Sinocyclocheilus grahami
AAAAAAAAAAAAGTCCTATGCCGTAATTTATTTAAAATACATTTATTTCATACGAAGTATACTTCAAATCCATTAACATATTTATTGATTTATTTATCAATAAATGGGAATTATGTGACCGTTCACCTTTAATTTTATTTATGGGTAGACAGAAAGTGAGTAAGAATGAGGGGATTGTTATAAACTAATTTTCTCCGCTCTTTCTATCTGTCTGATGGAAGATCTTTAAAGAAAACCTGAACACGCGTGTGGTGCTGGTCGCTGTGGAGATCTGGACGGACAAGGATCACATTCCCGTTAGTGTGATTCCATTCGAAATGCTGCGAAACTTTTCCAAATACCGACAGCAGCACATCAGGCAGCACACAGATGCAGTGCATCTGTTCTCGTGAGTTCTTATCTGTTCATATTAACTGCTCACACACACACAC
>NW_015533504.1:0-431 GCF_001515645.1 Sinocyclocheilus grahami
CTGACCAGAATTCCTGATAAAATTCCAAGTCGAATCCAGGGGAACAGGATCACAGCCAATTACAATCCAGCTAGAACTGTTGCCATGGCAACGCATGGAACTTTGCATGTAATGTATTATGTATGGCACAGGATTCGCCCTTTAACATGAATTAAGTTAAAAGAAAGCGTGAGATAAAGAGCCACACGCTTTGGCAGGCCGTTACTGCTTTCCCAGCTTTGATGTAAATCTCCACTGCTGCTGGCGGAAGGTGAGTTTGAGAAACTGTGCTGGTGTGTGTGGAAATAAATGGTGACTGTAGAGAGCCAGGGAGTGCGACAACATGTTTCAGTCCGCAGAGCAGACAACATAAAGCAGACGCGTCCTACAGAAAGCCTGTTTACTTTGCACTATTCATCTCTGCATGTCTTTCCAAAGAACAACAAAAGCTC
>NW_015533505.1:0-431 GCF_001515645.1 Sinocyclocheilus grahami
ACACACACACACACACACACACACGCACGCACGCTCACACACACAAACAGCCTATTAATTTGCAAAGTCCATAATGCATGAGTATCTGTTTGAAAAATGGACACACTCACAACCGCACCACACCACACACGGTAGATTTTTCTAGCTCAAAAACAGCAGTTAATATACTATGTAGAAACTATAAAAAGATGAACTTATTCCTCCTTTGCTTCAATATAGAAGAATGTTTTTCCACACCACACTGTGGGTGTAGATGAATATTATAGCTTAAATTATTTGAAATCTAATTAAAATAAGTGCTGCCAGAATAAATAAATAATAATGAATAAATATGCCTTAAATACATTCACACAATTTATGTACGCAAACAAAGGCAAATAAAAACCAAACATGACTTACTGTACAGCCAATTAAAATCTAAAATAAAACAA
>NW_015533506.1:0-431 GCF_001515645.1 Sinocyclocheilus grahami
GGATTCTTTACATAATACATGTATATACTGCATGATGAGACGACTGTCTTAGCTTCCTCATAAGCATCTTTCCCTGATATGAACATTGGATAATAACTGTATGTCAGGATGAAGAAATGTTAGATGGCCCATGAGTGCTTTAAAAATAATATAGCTGCTGTTTATGATTCCCAAGGTGATTTTGTTTCTGCCCATTGTAGCAAGTTCACATACATTCTTATATTCACACAGAAACGGCTCTGTCATGATTCATCGAGCTTTTGTCATACTCTCTCTGTTGTCCCCTGAAGCGATGCACAGCTGATGAAAAAATAAAAAATAAATAAAATTGTATTTTCACAAACAGTTTGCCCTTAACCCCCTACTGGGATTCAAAGCTCAAACCATACACAAAATAGCCTGGGGTTTATCGTACTTATTCCAGCCGGAAT
>NW_015533507.1:0-431 GCF_001515645.1 Sinocyclocheilus grahami
TGTGTGTGTGTGTGTGTGTGTGTAGCTGGATGGCTGGGTGTGAGACAAGAAACTTTATTTTAGAGACCCTACATCCAAGCTTCTTAGAAAATAATTTGCATTAAGTACTTATAAACACATCAAGGGGACATAGTTTGATACATTAAATAGACACATATGTTGAGACATTTTTCAAGACATCTGCAGCCGATCTGTATGACTGTTTACCATTTCTCGCAAGAAATAAATATGTAAAAGGCTTTCTGCCTCTTGACTTATTGTAATAGAAAATTGCCACAACAATCAGGGTTCTCTTTTTTCCATCAGCCAATGTTGTGCTGCATGTTAGCTTGCTTATTGTGCTTATTTTATAAGAACATAATTTATTGTACACGTTTCAACTCTGATTCTAACCACCGGACGAGAGCTGTAGTTCCAACCACGTACGTTAA
>NW_015533508.1:0-431 GCF_001515645.1 Sinocyclocheilus grahami
AAACTTTACACCGCAGTATCATATGTTCTGTGACAACAGACAGATTTCGTCCACACCTGGCATTTCCTCAAGAATCAGGTTTGATAACTGTGTCCAGTCACAACAGAAGTAACCCATGAGATGTCTCTAAGTTTGGCACGCTCTGACCTCTGACTGCGCCAAGACATGAGCTCACGGCCCAGAGATCCTTGTTTTTATCAAATGAAAGAGCCACAATTGTTCCACAAAGAAAGAGACCTGTCAGTATGGACCATTAAACGCTGAACTGACAGGAATATAATGAACATGCAACCATGACGGTGCATCATGCATGCAGCTGTGCAATCATGTGCATCAATGATTTTCACAAAATTTTGGATCTGAATATGCATGCTTTTAGTTGTTTATCCGGGCCGTCTGGTTATCCATTCTAGTAAAACAGAAATGCACAA
>NW_015533509.1:0-431 GCF_001515645.1 Sinocyclocheilus grahami
ACTAATTTTGTTGTTTCTGGTTTGTTTTTCATTTTTATTAATAAAGAAACCAATGAAGCACCATTTTTAATGGGTAAAACATTTATGAAAACAAATATTAACAAAAGTGTTCTAGAGATGTGTTCAGGATCATAGAACAGGAAAGCCTTCTATTATTGCCCTCACTATCACTAGCAACAGCTAACAATCCATAACATTGAATTTGTGTGTGTTTTAGGCAAGCCAGAGAGATTGTTCTGAAATATGAGGGCAGACTGACCAGGACGAGAGGTTACCAGGCAGCCGGGGCAGAGGTATGTTTTCTATCTATCCATCCATCCATCCATCCTGCTTTTGTCTTTTTCATATGTGACCCTGGACCACAAAACCAGTCATAAGTGTAAATTTGAAAGCTGAATAAATAAGCTTTCCAGTGATGTATGGTTTGTTAG
>NW_015533510.1:0-431 GCF_001515645.1 Sinocyclocheilus grahami
TATATATATATATATATATGTATGTAATATAATTATTATAAATGTTTGAACAAAAATGTGAGCTCTGTGTTTCTGCTGCTAAATCGCCAAGAGCAGGCTGTAATATGTAACCTTGAATATCCCTTTAATTTATGTTAAAAATTAAGATATCTTAAAATCTTAAATTTGCTTGCAGGAGAAGAGGATCAGCTCCCTGGATGCAGCTAACTCTCGGCTGATGAGTGCCCTCACTCAGGTCAAAGAGCGATACAGCATGCACAACCTCCGCAACGGCCTGTCGCCCACCAACCCCACCAAGCTCTCCATCACTGAGAACGGAGAGTTCAAGAACAGCAGCTGCTGATTGGTGCTCATGGACTTGATGAGCCGTGCCAATTGGTGCTCCCAGACAGATCACCAGCACCGATTGGTCGAGTTCAACACGGACTGAG
>NW_015533511.1:0-431 GCF_001515645.1 Sinocyclocheilus grahami
TGTCGATATAACGAGAAAATAAGTCGTTATAACGAGAAAACAAGAGGAAAAAATAAATAATGCATGGCCGCTTAGAACTTCCGTAAAATGTATTTAAATACAAATAAAAAGTATTTAAATAACTGTAAACCAGTAGAAAATGTTCAGCAATTATAAATTATGGAATAGTTGAATTATATTGTAAGCTACATGACACATTAAAATGAATATAAAAATACAGATGAAAAAGTATTTGAAAAATATTCAACTTTTTAAAATAAATTATTTCATTGAAATGTTTTAAATTTTAAAAAGAAAAAAAAATTAAATTACTGTAAACCACTAGAAATTTGTCAGCCATATTGTAAGCCATGTGACAAGTTAAAATGAAAATAAAACATAAAATGAAAAAAGTAGTTAAAAAGTATTCTGCATTTTAAAACAAATTATTT
>NW_015533512.1:0-431 GCF_001515645.1 Sinocyclocheilus grahami
CATCAAACCAGTCAGTGTTTCCTGGGAAGTGTGATTTCTAGGCTTTACCTTGCAGGTCTGTTGGTGCATGTTGAAGGTGGTGAAAAGGCCAGGGCCGGGCTCACGGCCGCTCTTCTCCAGCAGGTACTCAGCCAGTCGGGTGGTGAGATAGGTCTTCCCCGTGCCGCTGGGGCCCGACAGAACCAGCCGCCGGTGCTTCAGAAGCAGACTTATGTAGTGTTGCATCATGGGCTTGGGGATGAGCGTCTCAAACACCAGACTGTCCACACACTTCTCCTTAAAGCCTGGTATAGAGTGAGATTAGTTGAACCAGAGGTCAGTGACAAGTGCCATGGAGAACTGCACTTTTGTCATATAGGAAGTCAGAGATTCTAACATTATAAGGTGAATGAAGCACAGCATCTGTTCTGATGCCTGTGATGTTTGCCAAT
>NW_015533513.1:0-431 GCF_001515645.1 Sinocyclocheilus grahami
TCACGCCAGAGTGCTGGCGGACAGCAAACTGCGAAAGTACGACCTGCCCGTCAAATGTGGGGATCTCATCAGCATCATCCGAACGGTCAGCTGCCCCAAGGGCAAATGGCTAGCCAGAGACGCCAACAACAAATGTGAGACGTTCCTGAAGATGTCTCAATCATGCAGAGCACTCTTTAGGATCAATTAAGTTCAGAAACAACCCAGTTTATCTGAGTTCACCCTAGAAAATCTCTGACGTGGGTTCATTTCAAATCACTCTTGTTGCTGATACAGCTTCACTTGTGTTGAAATGCATTAGTACTTTTTGTTTATCACTTTTAATTGTCTTTTTCCCCCTTTATATTTGCTTGTATGTTTTGAAGCTATATTTGGTTAAGATCTTAATTGTTTTGATTTATTATTAATTTGTAATTATTAAAAAAAAAAAA
>NW_015533514.1:0-431 GCF_001515645.1 Sinocyclocheilus grahami
ATTTCACATTCGCAATTGAATCCTCCTTTTGTACCCGTGACAAAGGTGGCACAGTTGGTAAAGACAGTACCTTTATACAGAAGGGACCTGGGTTTGAATTCAGACATCCACAAGATTCGTGAATTGTTTGTATATAAGGGGGTTTCAATGAAGTGAAATGTCAGTGAAAAGCAAATATTCAATCCTGGTGTATGTCAATCACTGTAAGTAGATTACGAATAAATATTAATACTTTTCCAATTCTCTCAAGGTACAATTAAACAGAAGTCCCTGTGTGGATGGAGTGTATTTTAATGACACTTTAAGTTAAATTAAATTGCACTTTCAGCACATTTTAGTGTTACCTAAAATACAATAGAAGCCTAAGTTCAAGGTACTTCCAATGTCATTGCAAGCAATGGAGTATGTCTTCAGCATACTAATCCTAAATT
>NW_015533515.1:0-431 GCF_001515645.1 Sinocyclocheilus grahami
ATTAATTTCCAGTCATTGAAATCCTAAAACAATTTGAGAGATGCAGGCCGTTCCAGTACAACATCCTTCAGGCTAAATCCAACAGAAAACATGCATCCATGAGGTATAAATGTACAAGATACATCTTCAGTCTCACTTTTGAAAGGTTTAATTAGCACAGGGAAACATTTTCACTGTTTTTACTGCACCAAAACCACCTTATTTTGTGGGCTGGTGGTTCTCTAGGTACTGTTCTTGGCTCATTAATCCTGCCTGAGAGGATAGTGACCGTTCCTTTGCTCCCCTTCTCCACAATCTAGATTGGTCTTACTTTGAGATTTGTTTTAATTTATGTATCTATTTTTGGTAACATGCTATTTTGATAGTATACTTTGAAGTAACTTTTTAACTACATGTCAATTTATTCTAGTAACCCTAACCTTAATCTAACA
>NW_015533516.1:0-431 GCF_001515645.1 Sinocyclocheilus grahami
GCATTTCTGGAAACTTTCCAAAAATCCCCAGAAGATTCCAAAAAAATCAGGGAAATTCGGGATTTTTCCCTGAAATTTTCCAACTTTTTGCAACCCTAAGAAGAAGTGACTTCCTGTCACGTTCTACACTGTCCTGTACTAGAAAAAAAAAAGAAAGAAAATTATGACAGAATTTTACGTTTTGGTGTATCTATCCCTTTAGTTATAAAACAATTCACCAAACACACATTTCCACTTAAAAATAAAACCAAACAAAAAAACTAAACAAAACAAAAACATACATAACGTTTAAGAAATGCAGTAATGTAGTTGTTTTCCTGTAAAATAAGTAAACAAAAAACTAAAAAGCTGAATCCATCAAACACAGGCAGAATTGTTACAATTTGCATAAAATGTAACAATTTATGCAAGGATAATTGTACGAACATTTT
>NW_015533517.1:0-431 GCF_001515645.1 Sinocyclocheilus grahami
AATAATGCATGGCCGCTTAGAACTTCCGTAAAAAACACATCCAAACACCAAACATTCTTTGCAGGGAGTGGCTGCGCAGTACATTTCCTTTACCCAGTGTTCCCAAGCCACATGTTACTACATGACCTACATCATTTCACAGAGCATAAACATTAACTGGGTTAATTCAGGCTTTGCGTTAACAATGTGAAACAGCATTCGCATTGAGATATTTAATTACTTCATGAACAATCCCTATTGTTTGCCTACCATTGGCTAGTGTGCGACTGACCAATGCAGTTTCTTTGACATTATATAACTTTACTTTAATACTAGTGTACAGGCTTTGTTGAGACTAGTCTAAGAACAAACTGTCTTACCAAACAACAAAATGAAAGTGTTCATTGGTTGCTCTTCTGCATTACAACCCACAACTTCTTAAATAAACACAC
>NW_015533518.1:0-431 GCF_001515645.1 Sinocyclocheilus grahami
GTATCGGTGATCGGTATCGGCAGATACTGCTTTCTGTGATCGTGACCGGCCTCAAAAACCCTGATCAGAGCACCCCTAACATGCATCATTTGAATTATTACTGAATTACACACAGTAGCACAGTATTAGCTTTACCACAGATTAATGTTGAATTTGGAACACAAGTAATTCAACATGAACCCAAGATACATACGTTTCAAAATACTTGCATAAAATGTACAAAATAAAGATTTATACTTCAATATAAAACAATAATCACTCACCCTGTATTAATGTACACAATCCGGATCTCACAGAGGGCCTACTCAGCGCTATATCTCCGCTCTGATAATCAACAAGAAAAGCATTGCTGAACTATTATACAGCAAATAGTTTCCCACTGTATACAATTTTCATAGCATATTATATTGTGAAATAAGCAAATACAACAC
>NW_015533519.1:0-430 GCF_001515645.1 Sinocyclocheilus grahami
ATATATATATATAAACATAATATTGACAAATATGGTGCCTTTTTGCCATTTTTGGAGCTTGACAGAAGTGATGAAAAATAACAGCTTAGGGGTTTGAAAGGGCATGAGATGAGTAAATGATTTCAGAATTAGCACTGTGAGTTGAATTATTCCTTTAAAACGGCTTGGTAAAGATGTAGAAGACGCACAAGGTGCATCACAGCCTGATCAAATAAATAAAATAACACATGTTACTCTGAATGACAGCTCTGTATCTTTCAGCGGCTGTCGATCTGAATCTGCGCTGAATGATGAACGTCTCCGTGAGCTTCTGCTGGAGATCGAGAGTCTGCTTTGGTCTTGAGGTTCTGCAGGGCTTCACGGCTCTAATAGCTCAGAGACGACTCTTCATCTGCCCTCAGAGCGTCAGAAACACAGATTCTCCATCACC
>NW_015533520.1:0-430 GCF_001515645.1 Sinocyclocheilus grahami
AAATGTGGCGTTCAAGTTAAAATACGTTTGACTTTTAAAAAAAACGTGAGACCATTGCCAGGGTCTTGTGTGTGTGTGTTGTTGTTTTTTTGAGTGTGAGCAATCCCTAATTCCATTTGCAAGCACCACTATGTCTCATTTAAAAGTGCAAAGCGATTACTCAGACTAGAGTGGGAGGGCAGTCCCACCCTGCCCTTGAAGGCCTGTCAATGAGCTTGTTGTATTGATTGGCTGCTTTATGTGTAGGACTGAACCAACATTCTCACATTTAGTGTTAAATGCCAGAGAGCAGTGCGTGTTAGCTCTTCGGAGGCATTGCGGGGGAGAGACGAACGGAACTGCAGGCGATGTTGTTGATCTCACTGGTTTCAGAACAACAATGGAATCTAGACATGCATATCCTGTTCTTTTGATTTAAAAAAAAAAAAAA
>NW_015533521.1:0-430 GCF_001515645.1 Sinocyclocheilus grahami
TAACACACAATCCAAACAAGACAAACATACATTTTCTCCTGGTTTCCACTGGTCTCGAGAGCATAATAGATTTCCTTGTTCATGTTTTCTCAGCCAATGTTTTTTTTAGTGGGATAGTCACTCTTTTTACTAAGACTCATAAAGACTGCTTCATTTCACTTAATATTTCAATGTCACAGACGGCTAGTTTTACCAGCAGAAGCCCTAACGGCTCATGTAGCGTTTTACAGCAGGCTGTAACAGTACAGCATTCGAAACACTAAGCGGCCTATAACACTCTGAACTCTCCTGAAATTTTCTACGTGCTTGTACAATTGAACACATGAGAGGTTCTTTTTGAACTGGGAGTGTTGAAACCATTATACGCTCTTCTGTTTCTCTGTGCTTTCTCATTTATGTTTTTATAGCCCTTCTTGCTTCTACTTTCTGC
>NW_015533522.1:0-430 GCF_001515645.1 Sinocyclocheilus grahami
GAGAATTAGTGTATGGTTTTGCAGATTTGGTGTGTGGTTCTGGTGCTTGAATGTCAGCTTTCAGAAATTGTGTGACAAGTAAAGATATTGCGTGTAAGCAGAATCTTGGGCTTCTGGTTTATTGTTGTGTCTAATGTACTCAGAACAGAGATGAATCTTTTTATGGACTTAATTTTAAAATGTATCATATTACAGTACATCATACGCCATGAGGCTATATTGCGAATGACTGGGATGCTCAGTTTAGATGTAGTTGCTAAAATCTGACCTTGCGAGCAAATCTTGCAATCATAGATTCCATATTGACATCAGCTTTTTTCTGCTCTTTAGCTTTAGCATCGTCAGCTGGTGTCACAAAAAAGTTTGTTACCTTTTGTAGGTTTGCTAAAAATCTTTCGCTTTCCTCCCGTTTCCTCCTTTTTTCAGCACC
>NW_015533523.1:0-430 GCF_001515645.1 Sinocyclocheilus grahami
AATTTCTTTCACCATTTACTAATAGATTAAATGGAGTGGTAGGAAACAGGAAGGAGCAGAGACAACCGCCGGTGAGGAGGTCGAGCAAGTGAACAGCTACCTCTCACGTTGTGCCCTGACAACCAAATATATGTCCAAAGCAGGTAATCAGATTGTTTGCAATATTCTTTTTTATTATTATTCTATTTATTTATTTTTTTTTTAGATTAAGCATCATAACCTTATTATTTGCTTTAAACAGCACGGGTGGACATGCTTACATTGCATGCAATGGGGTGGAACCACAAAAAACGTCTCTCTCTACATCAGTCACTTTCAACAAGATATGTGAAGGTAAGTCTCATATGAATTGTTTTGTGTATCCTTTTGTTGTGTGCACATGGCTTGTTTTTAATCGTACTAAGTCCTGATTATTGTATAACACTGTTCA
>NW_015533524.1:0-430 GCF_001515645.1 Sinocyclocheilus grahami
TTTTCAAAGTCAAGACCTAAAGAAGTGCTATGTTGTTGCAGGAGTTGAAAACTGTTGGAACAGCACAGTCAAAGAACACTGCCCTGGCTATTGAAAACAAGGCGAAGAACCGTTACAGCAATGTGTTACCTTGTGAGTACACTGACTGCTGCATGTTGTACTAAAAGGTGGCATGAGTTTTCCTCAATCACAGGCTTCAATCTGATTAGCTGGCTGATGGTCATTTTGCTCAAAGACAGATGCATCTTCAGTTCATTTCTTGAGGCTCAGAGCCAAAGCACAACCAAAACAATGTTCTTCCTCAAGATGCATGTAGTTTTATTTGGTAACTGCTAGAGGGCCAAAAGTTGCATACTGTAGCTTTAAGGAAATAAACAACAAAAAAACAAAAACAAAGCAAAAACTAACAAAAGTACATTCAGTGTAGAAA
>NW_015533525.1:0-430 GCF_001515645.1 Sinocyclocheilus grahami
ACACACACACACACACACACACACACACACACACACAGAGCAATTATTTTCAAAATGATCCTTCTTCCTGAAGCCATGAACACAGGCATCTAATTGTGCCACTGGCTAAAGACTGATTAGCACACTCACCTGCCAACTCTGTCTGCACATCAACGGCTTTAGTAGATTAAAAGGATTCCCACATCACTAGTCCTGGCTATCTTGATTAACCACAGTATCAGGATATGGAAAAAGGCCCCGCTTTGTCACGTAGCACCAAATTTAAATGTAAAATGAATTTTTGTCTTATGAAGCACAAAGTAAATTATCATAATATTGGTATTTGCAATTGTATTGAGATGGCAGATTACTGAAGAAATGCACAGTGATTTATTTGTGATGCTTGATATGACGTGGAAATAATGTGCAGTTTTAGAACCTTCATTTAAAA
>NW_015533526.1:0-430 GCF_001515645.1 Sinocyclocheilus grahami
TTTTTTTTAGGCTTACACCAATATCATTTTTATTTTAGGTCTTTTTGCCACTTTTCTTCATAGCGTTGTGTAGAGAGGACAGGAAATGTTGAGAGAGGATGAGGGAATGAGATCAGGAATCTGGACTTGAACTTGCATTGCTCATATGAGTACTTAATGTGTCAGAACCTGAAAATATCAAGAAAATGCTTAATACTTAATGACCCTTCAAACCTGTTACACTGAAAAGGTTACAGAGTGGAAGATCAAGAACAAAATATTTATTAATTCACAGTCATGACATTTAAAAAAAAATAAAACTGAAATTAAATTATTACCATGATACCATGATAACATATCATAATCTCTTTATGTTAATTGTTTTACTGAATAATTGGCATATTGAGATTAACATAATGATTATCTAATTATGAGAAAATGTCACAAAATG
>NW_015533527.1:0-430 GCF_001515645.1 Sinocyclocheilus grahami
TAAAGTTAATTAAGGTATCACTGCATTATTTAAAACCAGTTTGCACATTGGTTTGGCTCTAACAACTCCATGTCATGGACATTTACAGTGTCCTTCAATAGCATCTGGATGGACTATGGTCCTTGCCCTAAACTTGCTTTCATTGACTTTGATCACTAAATCAGGGTTAATTACCATAATTACAGGACCATGATTATTATATGGCTAATACAAGAACAATATGGTTAGATACATAACTGCTGAGTGGACAGTAATTTCAATATGTTCTGACCAAAAGAAACTAGATTCCCCTGCAGAGTTTGCCTCTTATTACAAGTTTTACACCATTTCCCCTTGTTTACTGTCAAGCTTCTTTAGAACAATATATATTGTGATTGCACATGCTATAGAAATACATTTTCAGCTGTGACATTTGAATATAATAAAAAAA
>NW_015533528.1:0-430 GCF_001515645.1 Sinocyclocheilus grahami
GAAAAGAGGCTCACACCGTTACAAAACAAGTTGCTAAATAATTATATGACCCTCTTCATCATATCGGAAGTATTAAAAGTACAAATATTTGCTCTAAATGATACATTTGCAATATCTCAGTTTTCTGCATAGACACACCTACCTTCACTTCCAGTTCAATAACTTTTGAAAGGAGGGTTACACCGTTACAAAACAAGTTGCTAAATATTTATATGACCCTCTTCATCATATCAGAAGCCTTTAAAGTTGAAATATTTGCTCTAAATGATACATTTGTAACATCTCTGTTTTTCTTCATAAAAAACACCTACCTTCACTTCCAGTTCAATAACTTTTGAAAAGAGGCTCATACAGTTAGAGGCTCACACCGTTACAAAACACATTTCTAAATATTTATATGACCCTCTTCATCATATCAGAAGCCTTTAAA
>NW_015533529.1:0-430 GCF_001515645.1 Sinocyclocheilus grahami
ATTTTAAGTTATTTTGACATTGTCCAGAATCCCACTTTGCCTAGGATGTTTCCAAACTTTTGGAGGGCACTGTGTTGACCTGATTTACATAATCAAATTAAGCCAAAAATATGGATTCTAGAAACCTGCTTGTATTAATCATAATTTTGATGTGATTTAAAACCTTGTTTGGAATATTCACTCTAATGGAAAATTTGCTTGCAGGGCAAAAATTAGCTTTTTAGACTACCAGCCAAGATGGATGAGAAAATGTACCAGGCAGCTAGATTGTTGATGTGACACAGGAAGTTGAGAAAAGTCTAGCAAGAAACACATTTGTAGAGTGAGGAAGAGACAGATTTAATTACACACATTAAAAGACATGAAGAGATAAATAAGCAGGCAAAAGCACAATACGACTCAAGGACATTCTCTTGTGCGCTGTTGTCAG
>NW_015533530.1:0-430 GCF_001515645.1 Sinocyclocheilus grahami
CTGCAATTGTTTAATTGTACAGCATAAACGCATAAAAGCATCATGAATGACATTTATGATTGACTGGGAGAGTGACAAAGAAAGAATAAAAAGAGATGACAATTTATGTTTTTATGCATATTGAAGCCTCTATATTACATATACATTAAGCCTATATGTAAATTAGCTATATAGCATATATAGTATACTATATACTGGCTATCTGATGTTACAATGGACGACTAAAAATAAGACATGACTATGCATTTGGATTTCTTTTTGTGCTGCCGAGTAAACTGATCAATTATTTATTCCCCAAACTGTATAACAATCAATGCTTTACAGCACAACCTATTTTAAGACTATATTGTCATATGTGCATAACCAGCCTCCCTCTCTGTCCTACAAGTGACACATTGACTTATTCTTGGGTTCAAGGTGAGTGTTTGCA
>NW_015533531.1:0-430 GCF_001515645.1 Sinocyclocheilus grahami
CACAAAAAGTGTAGTTCTCATTCGCACATTGTCTGCTTCAGAGACCGACAGACTCATCTTGACTGCAGACAGCACCATAGAAACCATCAAATGAGAGAAGGACGGATGATACAACCAGAATTGAGGACACTGTAAGCGACACTCAGACGAGACACACAAGCTTTGCCAGACAAAGGCCTCTGGATGGGACAGTATGAGATTTTAAGGCGCAAATGGCATGTTGATTTGTATGCTTGGATGCACTCCTGGTTCACGCACAGTGAAACACAGACACAGATCTGAGTGGCGTTCAGTCACTATCAGCCCAACTCAGTGAGGCAACTTTCCTGTTTTGAAATGATGATGTAGGAAAATTGTACTAGAATTGATAAAAGCACATCTGACAGTTTTGGACAAGCCATGACAAGAGAATTCGGAAAAATGTGTTGTG
>NW_015533532.1:0-430 GCF_001515645.1 Sinocyclocheilus grahami
TATAACACTAAAGTGTAAAATATAAACAATTTAAATATTTTAAATTAAAGGTATAAAATAGAAAATATTTCAAATGTAGATCTTTATATTCTTATGTATTTGAAGCAAAATCTAGCTTGGTCTTTGATCAGCAAGACAGCTCTCATGCGGTGGAGATGAATGGAGCGGCTCCTGCCATTGTATGTATAGAGAAAGTGTGTACAGTATGCAAGCCGTTTGTTTTCAGGGCTGTGTCCTGAGGTCACCAACTGTACCGCTGCTAATCAGCACGCAGAACTTTCCGCTCTCAATAGCTGCCCTGCAGCTGAAAGTTCAAGCTGTAAATGCTTTTGTTTCTTTGCCTTTTTTTAAAGTAAGAATTAAGCTTGTAGTCTGGTCGGGCTCCTGTACATTGCATGGAAATAAAAATAAAATATGGTAACATGAAAAC
>NW_015533533.1:0-430 GCF_001515645.1 Sinocyclocheilus grahami
AATTCAATTTCATGCTTGCCAGAAATGGTTGTGTGCTGATGTGAGTTTTTTTTTTTTTTTTTCCACTTATAGGAGGATGACTTCATCCCCTTTGCGGTCCTCAATATGATGATGGGAGGCGGAGGGTCCTTCTCTGCCGGAGGGCCCGGAAAAGGCATGTTTACCCGTCTCTACCTTAATGTGCTCAACAGGTGTGGCGTTGTCTACTCGTACTCTATAAACTCTACTGTTATTTATGTGGTGAACCGTTTTAAGCAATTTGTTGTTGTTTGTACAGGCATCACTGGATGTACAATGCTACTTCGTACCACCACAGCTATGAAGATAGTGGTCTGCTCTGTATCCACGCAAGTGCAGACCCTAGACAGGTACTGCAGTTATGTTATAAATATTACTACTGTATACTGCATCGTTTTAACCTATTTATTTG
>NW_015533534.1:0-430 GCF_001515645.1 Sinocyclocheilus grahami
AAAAACTGTGGTATCAGTATGTGTGACATCTTTGTCAGTTATCACTTTAATGCATATTATGGGAAGCTAAAATAAAATGGGGTCCTGACAATATATGTATGCAATTATAGTCTTCATCTGTGATTCTTGTTTTTAAGGATATTACATCAGATTCAAAACCGACTGAGGGAAGAGCGTTCACTTCAAGATGTACTCTTTAAATCAGCGCTGAAAGGATACTTTTCTGACCCAGTTCCACAGTACTGTACATCTGTTTACATTATTATTATAATAATATTCAATCCAATATGTACAGTACATGGCAGAAAGACTTTTATTAATTTTATTAAGGATTTGATCAAACATGATGAACTAAGTTTTTCACTTGCAAACGATTCATTTAATGGTTAATCGTGCCGTGGATAATTAATTGAACTGTTTCTGCTTTTTT
>NW_015533535.1:0-430 GCF_001515645.1 Sinocyclocheilus grahami
AAAAATTAAATGTGAATTAAATTAAAGTCCATTATGAAATTAACAAATGGGTGTTTGTTAATGCAGGTGTATTAAGAACTGATAATCAGATGCTGGGAGTGCAGGGAGTGTGTTGCTCCAAACACACTTCTAGTATCACTTTTTAATAATCAGCCTCATTTGTACTGCCTAAAAATGAGTTGTCTGCCCAAATCCAACCCATGGGCAAGAACACATGACAATGTCGTTTAACTAGGAGTGGTTGTCACAGCCTGTGTAATGAATAAAATTCATTAGTCAAAAATAATAATGGGATTACTCAACTGTATCAGGGATATTCTCAAAGACTTCCCGAGCTTCCTCGTAACTGCATATCTCCTCGTAGCACTCCCGTTCTAGATTACCCGGGGTGAAGATCTCAAAGTCGAAGCGGTTGAACAACAGGTGGCGT
>NW_015533536.1:0-430 GCF_001515645.1 Sinocyclocheilus grahami
ACACTCATGGCCCATTAATGATTTCTTATCTAAAGGACCCTTACTTGACCTGACACAACACAAACTGAGATCCCTTTTTAAAATTGAAAACATTATACAAAGGATATAGACGGCTTTTAAACAATTACAGACAGGGTATACATTGCTTTTGACATCAGCACAAGCACATGGTATAACACCGGACAGGGGAGCCGGACACATCCATTATTCCACTCCTACCATGTTCCTGTTTGGAAAATAATGGAGCATATTCAAAATAATTTACTCAAATCTAAATCTTGTCTCAAATCAAACATACCCAATTCAATGCATGAAATACGAACACATGCGCACAATTCTTCTCACAACAACGCTGAATAAATGCTGCTCATCTAGACTGTTGTAGTCCAGAGGTGTAAAGTATTGGAGTAAATGTAATTAGTTACTGTAC
>NW_015533537.1:0-430 GCF_001515645.1 Sinocyclocheilus grahami
CAGCTGTGGCTTCAGGAGAATAAGAAAAACTGGAATTGCATGCTTCAACCTCAGGACTAAGATTTCTCAAAGTCTCTCCCACTGAAAGCGGTTTTGTGGCCATATTGAAGTTCCAGGCTAGACAGAGAAGTGCAAAGCAGTCTTTGATGCAGACTTAAATCCTAACGTAATCCTTCCAAAACATTATTTCTTTTAGAAAATAGTTGAAAATCGTGAAATGACTAAAATGAGTCTTTACATCAATCAAAGAATGACATCCTCCAGGTACTTCCCTTGGCGAACCTCAAGGGGGGAAAAACACTACAAATCAAGATATTGTATTTGCATTTAAAGGAGGTCGTGCAGTCTGTCTGTTTCACAAGTTAATAATTTAAAATAAATCAGCAAGTAAAACGTAACTGCAAAACCGGTCATTAATTTAAAAAAAGGC
>NW_015533538.1:0-430 GCF_001515645.1 Sinocyclocheilus grahami
AAAGCACAGCCCTAATTTAAGACAGTTAGTCATTTCCTCAGCAAAGGCTGCAGCTGTCCTGAAACTGCAGTCCACTGTGCTCTGCTGGGCCAGCGCACTGCTCTAGAATGACTCCTAACACCCCAGGAAAACATCCATAAATGCACAGACTTTCCTCGCAAACATAACAACAATCTGCCATCCATGTGGTATCTCGTTGTTCGCCACTTCTTGCACTAAGATCTAAGACTAGTACATATAAACAATTTTCAGTTAAAGATTACATACAGTGTGTTGACAGACAAAATACTTATTTAATAATTTATAGTTCATTAGGATAATTAATATCACCACTCTTTATTGCTACATTTTCCACTAGCTCATGTACAGCTTAAATACAACCCAACGCTGGGTGAAATATGGACAAACCCAGCAACTGGGTTGTTTTGAC
>NW_015533539.1:0-430 GCF_001515645.1 Sinocyclocheilus grahami
AAATTGTTAAGATGAGCCTGCATGTCGGAAATAGATTATGTCCCACAGAGTCAACTAATATGTGTGCACTTAAGCAAAAACCCTCTTAGCGGTACTAAATAAAATTATGTAACACAAGTTAATTTTTTTTCTTGAAATTTGAATAGGTCAAGTTATGAAACACCAGTGAGATACACTTGCAAAATGGCTGAGGTGGTGAGCAGATGTCTGTTTCTTGTTGTGCAGTTGGACCACCATACACTAGACAGACTACATCTCCATTTAGAAGGTGTGGGTTTTATTAGCTGACAGGATTGCAAAAGTGTGGGAGGCACCAGTGACCACCAGAGCAGAAAAAGAACTTGGCATTCATTTTCTGCAAGGGCATCATCCTTGAACCAAAACAGCCACTAAACTTGAAAAATCAACATTTAGAAGCAAAAAAAAAAAA
>NW_015533540.1:0-430 GCF_001515645.1 Sinocyclocheilus grahami
TTGCAAATGACTGTCGTTTCTGATAGTCAATGAACTTCTGAACAGAATAATATGTGACTTGAGTGGGCGGCTTTGATATATCAGCGCCGAAGTCCGTGCGCAAAGGATTACACAGACTGGTGCGTCTGTGCGTAAAGAGTGACCTATGAGAGCTAACGGGGTGGTGGTTAGAGGTCAAAAACTATCAAAGAGAATGTGTTAGTTAATTAGTTGTTAAGCAATTTATAACAATAAAATTGACCAGAAAATAAAAGTGTTTTTTGACGGAGCGAGCGATATTTCTTCCATTGAAGCAGATGAGCGGATATTACTATGAATGGAGGAGACGCCGCTCTCAAAAAGTAAGTGCTTTATTATATTATATAATTATATTTATATATATTTCACAAATAATTATGTATATTATACATTTTACTGTATATATTGAGGT
>NW_015533541.1:0-430 GCF_001515645.1 Sinocyclocheilus grahami
CTAAAGTTAGCATTTTCCAAGATCTCCTACTGCACCTTTAATGCTAACACAAAACTGACAATGTGTTAGCCAGTGTACGGAAGTTAGCTTGTGACAGCTTCTCATTTTATTCTACTATTAATTTCCATAATCTGTTTTCACTCAGCTGAGCTGTTACTACCCTGTAAGTTAATTTTCTAATGCTAATCATGCCGTATATTGTCTTTTTGAGATGTCTTTAATGTTTCTGTCCATGTGAAGATGTCAAACCCTGTCAAATACTAAAGCTGAAAAAGCTAAGCTAATCCCGACTAAACTATTTAGTTATTCATCATGAAAACCTCACAATACAAAGAAAAATCCCCCAAATAGGCTTCATTTTGAAGTTACCGTTGTAGATTGCGATTGTGCATCAAGCTTTTGTGTGTCTTCTCCTTCCCAGCGCTTCCTT
>NW_015533542.1:0-430 GCF_001515645.1 Sinocyclocheilus grahami
ATATTGTGTTTTATGTTGTTTTGCTTTAATTTTGTTGTTTTATATCGTTTTGTTTTATGTTTTATTTTGTTGTTTTCTGTTTCGTTTTATATTGTTTGATTTTATATTGCAATTGTGAAAAGTATTTTTTTATGCACTTGGCACTTTTAATGGCACTTGGTTGTAGTCTAAGGCATTCAGACATTTTAGTTTATACATGTAATTTATTTATTTTTTCTCTGAAAACATCCTATATTGTTCATGCATAGTATATTTACAATATTTTGACATTAGTGCTTAATTTTTGTTTTGCAATTGTAAAGCCAAACAAACCTATTTTTGATAAAGGTTGTTTTTTAATACCACTTGGCACTTTTAATGCCATTATACAGTATGTGCATAGAATAATGTTCATGGTTAGTACATATTGGAATTACACCTTAAAAAAAAA
>NW_015533543.1:0-430 GCF_001515645.1 Sinocyclocheilus grahami
AGTGGTGAGTGGTGAGTGTGAGAGAAGAAGAGAGGAAGCACAGAAATAGTGGAAGAACTTCAGATAATGATGGAAGTTTTCCAGAGAACAAATGACTGAGGGCCAATCTAATCCTGTTTCAGCATCTCACTCTGGGAAAGACCACTGTGCCTCAGTCTGAAATGTTCTGAAATGTCTTCTGATATTCAAGTTGCAGTCCAATAGGGAGAAGAAAGACAAGCCTACAGCCTAAAGACATGTGGAAGCCAGTATGCTGTACACTGTAAACTGCCGGTGTGGATAAACAGCCCAAAGGAAATTATCTCGAGTCTCTCCTGAACTATTTTCTTTAGTCAGTGATTGATGTGAAAGAATGGCTTAATGACATACACGTTGTACCTGTCAAGCTGGCTATGTCTTAAATGTAAATACACAGACACACACACACACA
>NW_015533544.1:0-430 GCF_001515645.1 Sinocyclocheilus grahami
ACGCTCCTCAAATCGCTACTTGTTTAATGGATTATTTTGAACAGGCAATGAAGTGTCAATGTTACACATTAATTAGCATTAACTGCAACAGTGCCAAAACAATATTTAGCATAGTTTATTCAGCATAGTTTGTGTAATATGATAAATTGTGTGTAATGTTTTGCTTGATTGATTACAGGCACACAGCAAAACAATCAATAAGCTAATAACCTATCTTACTTAATATAGTTTTTACTCTTTGGTGTGTTTAGCTTTTTATATATTTAATTTGTGGGGCTTTATTTTAATACTGTAGTTTGATTTGATTAGCCTATCTAGTTGTCATTGGAGACTAGTACAGTTTGTATGCATGAAACAAACCACTACAAATGTATATGTGGCCACAGTGGCCTAATAAAATTGGTGTGAGCATCCTGTGTCATTCTTTCTT
>NW_015533545.1:0-430 GCF_001515645.1 Sinocyclocheilus grahami
CACTGGAGCATGCTGGCGGTTTGATCAAGGTTAAGTCTGTAAAGATTTTCAGAGAAGTGGAAGTGGAACATTAGGCAGTACCATCATGTCCTTGTCCTCTCTTTAACACTTCAGAAGTAGGGCAGAACGTTATGTGTTCACACAGGGGAGACTGCAGTGAAATGGTCATTACTGAACACACTGCTAAATATGCATTTACTTATACAGAGACTCGTTTAATAATTGTGATGCCAATAAGTTCTCTACTTGGTTGCCTACTTATATGCAATCATGAGTTGAGTGCTGTGCAAAGAAGAAAACATAAACAGTGGGACGGGAAATAAGAGATCAATAATACTGGTGTAAAATCACCTCCAATTCAATGATTTCTCCAGCATCCATTGAAGCAGCCCTAGATTAGCCATTCTCAAAGCAAATCTACAGAGAGCTG
>NW_015533546.1:0-430 GCF_001515645.1 Sinocyclocheilus grahami
ACCATTATTTACAGCTTCATAACTTTTGTCCATTTCAACCTTTGTTACATGGTATTCTCATGTCAATGTGACAATAAAAACATACAATGTTTTACGTCAATATGCATCAGAGTTGCTGAAATAATGCCTCCTGTTTGCTGTCTTTGCTAGTAACTTAATATTAAGGATTTTATGTTTAACAAAAATGTGGCCCGAGCAAGTTTTGGTAAAGAGTTAGCAAACACTGTTGGAGTATTCAAAAAAAATGTGAAAGTGAATTAGTTCAAAATGGCAAAAAGCTGTATGGCCATTGAAAACATAGTAGATTGAAGTCACGATATAACGTGATTAGCGACAGATCTTTTCTTCCATATAGTGACACACACCTGAGTTAAACAGATTATTGATCAACAAAATAAAAAGGATTTGTTGACACACAAAAAAGATCAAA
>NW_015533547.1:0-429 GCF_001515645.1 Sinocyclocheilus grahami
ATATTAATAATAATAATTGTTAATATTATTATTATATTTATAAGTAGATATAAATTCTAAAATTGCAATGCAGTGCTTTTCAGCATACCATGTAATTGCATTAAAACATTTGAATTACTTCTGAGCTCTCTTATGAATATTTATTATTAAAATGATCTCGCCAAAGAATATTGTTTTAGTATTATGCAAAAAAACTGTAATCGGTTTAAACTACAGCCTTTATCAGCTCTTATTTTCACACCAGCAGTCAAAACAGTTCGTCTGTATTCAGAACTAAATGCTTCATAGGAAACCTCGCAGAGGTTGTGTCAGAAGTCACATGATGAAAGCTGAGCATGTGTTCTTGTTCTTTACAGCTGTTTCAGTTGTTTGCAAATACATCACGCAAGGCTGGAAAGGGGTTCAGGAAGCGTATGGTGATAAAGAGAC
>NW_015533548.1:0-429 GCF_001515645.1 Sinocyclocheilus grahami
ATTTCCATACAATATCAAAGACTCAAAAGAGACTCAAAAACTTGAAAAGACTCTTGAAAGGACTGGAAGCCAGCACAGTAATTCAGATCATATGGAAAACACCAATGAATCACTTGCGAATGATCTCGTTTGAGCATGATCATGTTTTTCTCCAGTCTTTGGTTTTGTCTGGATTCTGATGCACTTCTGTAGAGAAGTGTTGGGGAAATAGTTTGAACATGTTGTGTTCATTTCACTTGCTTGATTTCAGCCCAGTATTTGAGTTATGACTGACAAAATATATTAGCTAAGCATTTTGTTGTTTAAAATTCAGATTTTTGTGGGTGAGACATTGGTCTCTGAGTGATTTTACTGCCAATTGTCAAGTATATCGTGAATGACTGCACACATTTATTTCCCATTAGACAACTGTAGAACAATTATTTCCTC
>NW_015533549.1:0-429 GCF_001515645.1 Sinocyclocheilus grahami
TTTTGACCCATACAATGTATTGTTGGCTATTGCTACAAATATAGCTGTGCTACTAATGACTGCTTTTGTGCTTCAGGGTCACATATGAGAAGACAAGCTGCCCTACCTCTGAAAAAACAGGAGCCATGACGGTGGTTAAACTGCCTGACTTCTTCTGCAGTTCTTCGTCCTGAAGGGAAGAGATCAAAAACACAACATGTTCTCAATAATCAGTTACTAAATTTCAACATTGAATATCCAAATCATCATGCAGAACTCACCATTCCATTGGGCTGCTTCTTTTCCGGCTTCTTCTTCCGGACGGTGGTGAAGGACCACTCAGGAGACGAGTCGCTGTCCTTGCTGCTGGGCTCTCTGTTGGGCACACAAGAAGAATCCACCGAGATGTTCAACTCGCTGTGTATGTGTCATTTGTCACATGAGAAAGAA
>NW_015533550.1:0-429 GCF_001515645.1 Sinocyclocheilus grahami
TTTTTATTTGCAAAAGACTGACAATATTGTTTTTAAAATGGCAGAAGACAATTATAAAACACATAATTGCTTTACTTTATTTAACTACAGTGTGTAAAAAAAAAGGTTATTTTGAATCATGATCTACATGGGTCAAAGGTCAAGATGAGTTATTAGAACATTATCTATTACTGAATCAATAATTATATTGCACATGGGAAAGCACATGCTTGTGTCACACTCTAAATTCATGAACAGTTTATTAATGGGCTTAGTCATATCTGTGAACAAGCATGTCATCAATTTCTGGATAGATTCAGAATCTAATGAAGTCATGCTACTACATTACAAAAGCAGTATGACTCAAGAATGTTATTTCAGTACCACGGACAGGTATTTAACACAATTTAAGCACATTTTATTAATATAATGTGTCACTTGCACAACCGC
>NW_015533551.1:0-429 GCF_001515645.1 Sinocyclocheilus grahami
ATTCATTATTCATTTCCTCTTTGTTTTTGCGTCTAGCATGTTCTCAGCTCCCTCTCCTGATAATTGCTTCTTACGTGATGTAATGCGCTTTATCGTAAGTAGACTTTGATAAGAATACAAATGTAAATGCACTAACGCATATAAAACATGCTACAGATGTTGAATTATTATTATAGAGATTGTAAGGAAACACAGATTCCTCTCACACCATATTCTTCTTCTCCTTAGCAGCTTTATGCAAACTGATTAAAATAAAGGCTACATTCGAACTTTGTTTAGCAGATCATTTCAGCTTTAGGACTTCAATCTACTTTGAGATTTTGCAACTTTATGCATCTTAAGAAACTTAAGAGATATTTTAGGGAAATCTAAGGGCTATTTTGCCATACAAATCTATCTATCTATCTATCTATCTATCTATCTATCTAT
>NW_015533552.1:0-429 GCF_001515645.1 Sinocyclocheilus grahami
AGCCTTTCCCCTTCTGTTTTTTCATCTCTCAGTTGGGTCTCCAGACGCCTCCTCTCATCTTCAATCTGACTTAAAGACCTCTTCAATCTTTGTTTCTCCTCTTCACTGTTCTCTGCCCTGGATTCAAGCACTTGTGCTTCCCCTCGGCTCTCCTACAGCAGTTGTGACAAAATTCCCACTCTCCTAACCGTTCATCCAGTTTTTCTTTCAGCGACTTCACCTCTTTGCCCTGTTCGCCTATAAGTTTCTTTAGATTTTCAACAGTCTCCCTCTCTTGATCTCACTCACGCCTGACTAATAGTAGCTCCTGATTACAGTCCATAAGTGTCTCCTCTTTCTTTCGCTGTTGATGTTTTTCCTTCTCCAGTGCCATTTCAGACTCTCGTAGACTGCTTGAAACTTCAAGATTCCTCTGCATGGCTTCATGCA
>NW_015533553.1:0-429 GCF_001515645.1 Sinocyclocheilus grahami
CATCCCTAATTCGCAATGCTTCCTTTAAGCTGGTCCTTTTCTGATTTGTTCTGCATTGAAATTGAGTCGAGAGCTCCGATTCTTTCATTCAGTGATTCAGTCAAGCGTGTTTATTGGTGCATGTGAATGACTGCAGAGTGAAGGTGGACCGGCCGCAGGAAGTGGTCACAGGAAGTCCTACCGTCATCAAGATGCTGGTGAGTTTCTACCGTCACGCTCGCGGTCAGAATGCACTGAAGGACATCCTGGGGCCCTCCATCAGAGACGTGCTTCAGGACCGGAGCCTCAACATCCGAACCGACCCCCTGGAGATCTACAAGAGCTGGATCAACCAGACCGAGAGCCAGACGGGACAGAAGAGGTGCGTGAGCCACATAAACACACACTTATGGCAGATTCCACTCACTTTGAGTCCATAAAACAAGGTTA
>NW_015533554.1:0-429 GCF_001515645.1 Sinocyclocheilus grahami
ATTTGGATCTTAAAATAAACTTTGACCAACTATTATCTTTAGGATGGTAACTCCCATAACCAATATTGAACAAGGACATATAAAATAAAATAAAATAAAATAAAGTTTGGTATCATAATCAATGTTGAACAAAGAAAAAACAAACAAACAATTTCAATTAATTTATAAGTTTAGCCGAAACATGATTTACAGTAGCAGAAAACAATATCAGCAGTTAGAATTTTTTGAAAACTACTGTGAATAAAATATATCTGCATTTTTTTGTAACTGTATATGTTAATAACGAAAACTGAATTAACTTTTTGTCTACATTATTCAGTTATTTTCTGTATCAAATTTTTATTGTTATTTTCTTTATAAACATGAACTATTTGTCTACATTATTCTGTTATTTTCGGTATCAATTCTTATACAGAAAAACACATTTTA